>NC_142462.1:7622794-7925824 GCF_049115385.1 Moschus berezovskii
CTGAAGTGATTTGTCATTCCCTTCTCCAGTGGACCACATT
Source organism: Moschus berezovskii (assembly GCF_049115385.1). Classification (NCBI taxonomy): domain Eukaryota; kingdom Metazoa; phylum Chordata; class Mammalia; order Artiodactyla; family Moschidae; genus Moschus; species Moschus berezovskii. The sequence goes on from NC_142462.1 coordinate 7,622,835, forward strand.
TGGCTGTGGTCCATGTGATCAGATCGGCTAGTTTCCTGTGATTATGATTTTGGTGTTCAAATGTCTATTTGAGTCTGTGCTTTCAATTTTTTTTTTTTTTTTTATACCTAGAAGTGGAACCAGTGAAGCTGCTCAGTCATGTCTGGCTTTTTGTGACTCCATGGACTGGTGCCTACCAGGCTCCTTCACCCATGGAATTTTCCAGGCAAGATTCACTGGTGTGGGTTGCCATTTCCTTCTCCAAGGTATCTTCCCAACCCAGGGATCGAACCCAGGTTCCCAGAATTATAGGCAGATGTGTTACCATCTGAGCCACTAGGGAAGACCTTCATAAGTGTAAAAGCTTGATTGTTTTATTTGTTCAATTATTCTGAGGGACTATCACACTGTTTTCAAAAGCAGTGATACATTTTCACTTTCTCACCACCAAACAGGTTCTAGTTATTTTTTTACATTTTGCCAAACAGCTCTAAATTTTCTGTGCTTTTTCTTTGGTGGTTAGTTTTTCTTTCTTTCTTTTCTTCTTTTTTTTGGAGAATGGGTAGGATATTTAAAGCATGCCTACAACTCAATAATTAAAAAAAAATAGAAATTAAAAAACGGGAAATTATTTTAATAGAAAATTTTTAAAAGGAGATATACTGTTGAACAACAAGCATGTGAGATGTTCATCCTAATTATTGTGGAAATGAAAGCCAAAACCACAGTGAGATAGCACCTTGCCCCTGTTAGAATGGCTACTATTGAAAAAGACAAATGCTGGAGAGGATGTGGGTAAAATAGGAAACTTATACACAATTCATGGGATAGTAAGATTGGTGCAGCCACTATGGAAAACAGTCTGGGGAACTTCAAAAATTAAGAATAAAAGTAGCATAGAATTCAAAAACAACAATAACAAAAAGGCAGGAAGTCTATGGGGTCATCCCAGAGACAAACCCCTTATGTCCTCTACCCACCTCTTGTTTATAGAAAAGCTTTAGCCTCGTTGATCTTCCTTGATTTTCAAAGGGACGTTAGGAAAAGCAGAAAAAATAAATTAAAAAAAAAAGGTAATCAAATACAACCAAATAATGATAGTTCAGGCATGAAACAATTTTAAGGATCCTATTCCCTTCTCAAAGTCTGTAGATAATATTCTGTACAAGATCCTTGAATTGTTTTGCAGACACTGAAACCCCTAGCAAATAGAAGTCAACATCAACTGACCACCGGTTAACAGACCCCACATTAGTCGGAGCCAGAAAGCTAAAGATGCTGACTTCATTGACCTTCAATTCAGCTCAGTTCCGTTCAGTCGCTCAGTCAAGTCCGACTCTTTGCGACCCCATGAATCACAGCACGCCAGGCCTCCCTATCCATCACCAACTCCCGGAGTTCGCTCAAACTCATGTCCATCGAGTTGGTGATGCCATCCAGCCATCTCATTCTCTGTTGTCCCCTTCTCCTCCTGCGCTCAGTCCCTCCCAGTATCAGAGTCTTTTCCAGTGAGTCAACTTGAATGAGGTGGCCAAAGTGTTGGAGTTTCCGCTTTAGCAACAGTCCTTCCAATGAACACCCAGGACTGATCTCCTTTATTTTTTATTTTTTTTAATTTATTTATTTTAATTGGAGGCTAATTAATTTACATTACTGAATTGATCTCCTTTAGAATGGACTGGTTGGATCTCCTTGCAGTCCAAGGGACTCTCAAGAGTCTTCTCCAACAGAGCAGTTCAAAAGCACCAATTCTTTGGTGATCAGCTTTCTTCACAGTCCAACTCTCACATCCATACATGACCACTGGAACCTTACTACAAACCAATCAAAGAATCAGTGTCCTTGAGCTGATCAGGCACCATGTGAAATGATGTATCATTGAACTTTTGATGTATATTTCCATAGTGATTAGTAAGGGCTTCTCTGATGGCTCAGATGGGAAAGAATTCACCTGCAATGTGGGAGACCTGGGCTTGATCCCTGGATTAGGAAGATCCGCAGGAAGAAGGCATGGAAACACACTCCAGTATTCTTGCCTGGAGAATCCCCATGGACAGAAGAGCGTGAAGGGCTACTGTCCGTGGGGTCGCAAAAAGTTAGACACAACTGAGAGACTAAGCACAGGGATTAGTAGTGTTGAATAACATTGAGTATCTTTACACATACTTACTGCCCATCTTTATATAATCTTTGGATAGATGTCTATTCAAGTCTTTAGCTTATTTTTGAATTGAGTTTCTGATGTTGTTGAGTCGCATGATGTTTATATGTTCTGGATATCTATGCATTATATCTAATTTGCAAATGCTTTCTCAATTTTTGTACATTGTCTTTCCAATTTCTTCTGAGTCCCTTAATGCACAGACTTTTTTTTTTTTTTTAATTTGGATAAAGTAAAACTTCTATATTTCTTCTTTTTGTTGCCTATCTGTTGGTGTTACATTTGATAAGTCAATGTTAAATTTCATGCTATAAATATTAAAATTTCTTCTAAGAGTTTTATAATAAATTTTATAGCTTTAATTCTCCTGTTTTAGTTTGTTCCATTTTGAGGTAGTTTTTGTGTATGGTAGAAGGTAATATTCTAATATTCTAACTTCACTCTTGCATGTGGATATTTAATTTCCCAGTACCATTTGCTGGAAAAAAAAAAAAAAATCCTCTCTCTTCACCATCTCATGGTCTAGGCAGTCTTGTCAAAAATTACTTGAAAATATATGTGATGGTTTACTTCAGGTTTTTCTATTTTATTTTATTGGTTTATGTACTTGCCTTTATGCCAGTATCACAACACTCTGATTACTATAACTTTACAGCAAGTTTTAAAATCAGAAAATGTGGTACCTCCAACTTTGTATATCATTTTCAAGATTTCTTTTCAATATTTGGGTGGCCATTGAAATTTCCTACAAATTTAAAATAAGTTTTTTCCTCTCTGCATTAAAATTTGAGATTTTTTAGAAGCTTTTAATTGAATCAGCACCTAACTTTGGGTAACATTTACATCTGAACAATATTAAGTCTTCTAATCATGACTAAGTAATATCTTTCCATTCTTTTTATATTACACTCAATTCCCTTCAGCAATGTGTTGTATTTTATTTTATTTTTTTTGGAAATGTTATAACATTTCTATCTTATTTTATTTTTATTTGAGGCTAATTATTTTACATTATTATATTGGTTGGTTTTGCCATACATTGACATGATGTAAATTATTTTGCTTCCTATATTGCATTTACTCCTATATTGTTTTTTCTATTTATTATGCATTGAATTATTACTTTACTTCCTTTTCAAACTGCTCATTTTTAGCATACAGAAACACATTTCCTTTTTACATTTAATTTATCCTGAAATCTTGCTAAATATGTTTAGTCATTCTAGAAATTTTTGTGAGGGGAGGGAACCAGAGGGTTTTCTACATACAGAATCATGTCATCTGCAAATAGAAATAATTTTATTTCTTTGTTTTTCCATGGATGACTTGCTTTTCTTGTCAAATTGTTCAAGCAACAATTTTGAGCATTTTCTGCTGAATAATGAGTTAGTGGAAAAATATTTTTTTCTCTGTTGAGTATTATTAGATGTAGACTAATACTTTGAGTAAGTTTACTCCTAGTTTGTTGAGTCACTTTTATTATGAAAGGGTGTTGAATTGTGTCAAATGATTTTTCTCTAACAACTAAAATGATCATGCTTTTTTTCCCTCTTCATTCTATTAATGAGGTGTATTACACTGATTAATTTTTATGCTAAATCATACTTTCATTTCCAGGATTGAATCCCAGTTGGTCATGGTGTATAATCCTTTTAACATATAGCTGATTTTCGTTCACTGGTATTTTGTTGAGGAGCTCTGTATTAATATTAATAAAAGCTATTGGTTTATTTTTTTTTTAGCTTTGGAATCAAGGTAAAGGAAATCATTGTAAAGAGAAGTACATCCTTTTCTTATTTTTATTAATCATAAAAAATTATGGTTTTAACATTTTGTTATTTTTTTAATTTAATTTGTTTATTTTAATTGGAGACTAATGACTTTACAATATTGTAGTGATTTTTCCATACATCAACATGAATCAGCCATTGGTGTACATGTGTTCCCCATCCTGAAATCCCCACTCACGCCCTCCTTATTCCATCCCACAGGGTCATCCAAGTGCAATGGCCCTGAGCATCCTATCTCATGCATCGAACCTGGACTGGCGATCCATCTCACATATGACAATATACATGTTTCAGTGCTATTCTCTCAAATCATCCCACCCTCGACTTCTCCCACAGAGTCCAAAAGACTGTTATATATATATCTGTATCTCTTTTGTTGTCTCACATAAAGTGTTGTAATTACCATCTTTCTAAATTCCATATATATGCGTTAGTATACCGTATTCGTGTTTTTCTTTCTGGCTTGCTTCACTCTGTATAACAGGCTCCGGTTTCATCCACCTCATTAGAACTGATTCAAATGCATTCTTTTTAATAGCTGAGTAATATTCCATTGTGTATATGTATCACAGCTTTCTTTTCCATTTGTCTGCTGATGGACATCTAGGTTGCTTCCATGTCCTGGCTACTATAAACAGTGCTGCAATGAACATTGGGGTACATGTGTCTGTTTCAATTCTGATTTCCTCGGTGTGTATACCCAGCAGTGGGATTGCTGGGTCATATGGCGTTTTATTCCCAGTTTTTTAAGGAATCTCCACTGTTCTCCATAGTGGCTGTACCAGTTTGCATTCCCACCAACAGTGAAAAGGGTTCCCGTTTCTCCACACCCTCTCCAGCATTTATTGCTGGTAAACTTTTGGATAGCAGCCAATCTGTCTGGCTTGAAATGGTACCTCATTGTGGTTTTCATTTGCATTTCTCTGATAATGAGTGATGTTGAGCATCTTTTCATGTGTTTGTTAGTCAACTGTATGTCTTCTTTGGAGAAATGTCTGTTTAATTCTTTGGCCCATTTTTTTTATTGGGTCATTTATTTTTTTGGAATTGAGCTGCGTGAACTGCTTGTATGCTTTTCAGATTAATTCTTTGTCAGTTACTTCATTTGCTATTATTTTCTCCCATTCTGAAAGCTGTCTTTTCACCTTTCTTATATAGTTTCCTTCATTGTGCAAAAGATTTTAAGTTTAATTAGGTCCCATTTGTTTATTTTTGCTTTTATTTTGATTACTCTGGGAGATGGGTCAAAGAGGATCCTGCTGTGATTTATGTCGGAGAGTGTTTTGCCTATATTTTCCTCTAGAAGTTTTATAGTTTCTGGTCTTAAGTTTAGATCTTTAATCCATTTTGAGTTTATTTTTGTGTATGGTGTTAGAAAGTGTTCTAGTTTCATTATTTTAAAAGTGGTTGACCAGTTTTCCCAGCACGACTTGTTAAAGAGACTGTCTTTTCTCCATTATATATTCTTGCCTCTTTTGTCAAAGATAAGGTGTCCATAGGTTCCTGGGTTTATCTCTGGGCTTTCTATTTTGTTCCCTTGGTCTATATATCTCTCTTTGTACCAGTACCATGCTGTCTTGATGACTGTAAGTTTGTAGTATAGCCTGAAGTCTGGCAGGTTGATTCCTCCAGTTCCATTCTTCTTTCTCAAGATTGCTTTGGCTATTCAAGGTTTTTTGTATTTCCATACAAATTGTGAAATTATTTGTTCTAGTAGGCAATGGCAAGCCACTCCAGTACTCTTGACTGGAAAATCCCATGGGCGGAGGATCCTGGTAGGCTGCAGTCCATGGGGTGGCTACGAGTTGGACACGACTGAGTGACTTCACTTTCACTTTTCAGTTTCACACATTGGAGAAGGAAATGGCAACCCACTCCAGTGTTCTTGCCTGGAAAATCTCAGGGACCTGGTGAGCTGCCAACTATGGGGTCGCACAGGGTCGGAAACGACTGAAGTGACTTAGCCTAGCAGCAGTTTTGTGTAAAATACTGTTGGTAGCTTCATAGGGATTGCACTGAATCTATAGATTGATTTGGGTCGTATACTCATTTTCATTATATTGATTCTTCCAATCCATGAACATGATAAATTTCTCCATCCATTTGTGTCCTCTTTGATTTCTTTCACCAGTGTTTTATAGTTTTCTATATATAGGTCTTTTGTTTCTTTAGGTAGATATATCCCTAAGTATTTTATTTTTCTCGTTGCAATAGAGAATGGAATTGTTTCCTTAATTTCTCTTTCTGTTTTCTCATTGTTAGTGTATAGCAATGAAAGGGATTTCTGTGTGTTAATTTTATATCCTGCAAATTTGCTCTGTTCATTGTTTAGGTCTGGTAACTTTATGGTGGAGACTTTAGGGTTTTCTATGTAGAGGATCATCTCATTTGCAAACAGTGAGAGTTTTACTTCTTCTTTTCCAATCTGGATTCCTTTTATTTCTTTTTCTGCTTTGATTGCTGTGGCCAAAACTTCAAAAACTATGTTGAATAGTAGTGGTGAGAGTGGGCACCCTTTTCTTGTTCCTGACTTTAGGGGAAATGCTTTCAATTTTTCACCATTGAGGAAAATGCTTGCTGTGGATTTTTCATATGTAGGTTTTATTATGTTGAGGTATGTTCCATCTATGTCTGCTTTCTAGAGGCTTTTTATCAAAAATGGATACTGAATTTTGTAAAAGGCTTTCTCTACATCTATTGAGATAATCATATGGCTTTTATCATTCAATTTTTTAATGTGGTATATTACATTGATTGATTTGTAGATATTGAAGAAACTTTGTATCCCTGGGATAAAGCCAACTTTGTCATGATGTATGATCTTTTTAATATGTTGTTGGATTCTGTTTGCTAGAATTTTGTTAAGGATTTTTGCATCTATGTTCATCAGTGATATTGGCTTGTAGGTTTCTTTTTTTTTTCTGCCATCTTTGTCTGGTTTTTGTATGAGGGTGATAGTAGCCTCATAGAATGAGTTTGGATATTTGCCTTCCTCTGCAGTTTTCTGGAAGAGTTGAGTAGGATAGGTGTTCAGTATAGTTCAGTCACTCAGTCATGTCCAACTCTTTGCGACCCAATGAAACACAGCATGCAAAGCCTCCCTGTCCATCACCAATTCCTGGAGTTCACTCAAACTCATGTCCATCGAGTTGGTGATGCCATCCAGCCATCTCATTCTCTGTCATCCCCGTCGCCTCCTGCCCATAATCCCTCGCAGCATCAGAGTCTTTTCCAGTGAGTCAGTTCATCCCATGAGGTGGCCAAAGAATTGGAGTTCCAGATCTAGCATCAGTCCTTCCAATGAACACCCAGGATTGATCTCCTTTAGAATGGACTGATTGGATCTCCTTGCAGTCCAAGGGACTCTCAAGAGTCTTCTCCAGCAACACAGTTCAAAAGCATCAATTCTTAGGTGATCAGCTTTCTTCACAGTCCAACTCTCACATCCATACATGACAACGGGAAAAGCCATAGCATTGATTAGACGGACCTTGGTTTTCAAAGTAATGTCTCCGCTTTTTAATACACTATCAAGTTGGTCATAACTTTCCTTCCAAGGAGTAAGCGTCTTTTAATTTCATGGCTGCAATCAGCATCTTCAGTGATTTTGGAGCCCAGAAAAATAAAGTCTGACACTGTTTCCACTGTTTCCCCATCTATTTCACATGAAGTGATGGAACCAGATGCCATGATCTTTGTTTTCTGAATTTTGAGCTTCAAGCCAAACTTTTCACTCTCTTTCACTTTCATCAAGAGGATTTTGAGTTCCTCTTCACTTTCTGCCATAAGGGCGGTGTCATGTGCATATCTGAGGTTATTGATACTTCTCCCAGCAATCTTGATTCCAGCTTCTGCTTCTTCCAGACCAGTGTTCCTCATGATGTACTCTGCATATAAGTTAAATAAGCAGGGTGACAATATAAAGCCTTGACGTACTCCTTTTCCTATTTGGAACCAGTCTGTTTTTCCATGTCCTGTTATAACTGTTGCTTCCTGACCTGCATACAGGTTTCTCAAGAGGCAGGTCAGGTGGCCTGCTATTCCTATCTCTTTCAGAATTTTCCACAGTTTATTGTGATCCACACAGTCAAAGGCTTTGGCATAGTCAATGAAGCAGAAATAGATGTTTTTCTGGAACTCGCTTGCTTTCTCCATGTTCCAGCGGATGTTGGCAATTTGATTCTCTGGTGCCTCTACCTTTTCTAAAACCAGCTTGAACATCTGGAAGTTCATGGTTCACATATTGCTGAAGCCTGGCTTGGACAAATTTGAGCATGACTTTACTAGCGTGTGAGATGAGTGCAATTGTGTGGTAGTTTGAGCATTCTTTGGCATTGCCTTTCTTTGGGATTGGAATGAAGACTGATCTTTTCCAGTCCTGTGGCCACTGCTGAGTTTTCCAAATTTGCTTGCATATTGAGTGCAGCACTTTCACGACATCATCTTTCAAGATTTGAAATAGCTTAATTGGAATTCCATCACCTCCACTAGCTTTGTTTGTAGTGATGGTGTCTAAGGCCCACTTGACTTCACATTCCAAGATATCTGGCTACAGGTGAGTGATCTCGCCACTGTGATTATCCTCATCGTGAAGATCTTTTTTGTACAGTTCTTCTGTGTATTCTTGCCACCTCTTCTTACTATTGTCTGCTTCTGTTAGGTTCCTACCATTTCTGTCCTTTATCGAGTCCTTCTTTGCATGAAATATTCCCTTGATATCTCTAATTTTCTTGAAGAGGTCTCTTGTTTTTCCTATTCTGTTCTTTTCCTCTATTTCTTTCCATTGATTGCTGAGGAAGGCTTTCTTATGTCTCCTTGCTGTTCTTTGGAACTCTGCCTTCATATCCTTATATCTTTCCTTTTCTCCTTTGCTTTTCGCTTCTCTTCTTTTCACAGCTATTTGTAAGGCCTCCTCAGACAGCCATTTTCTTTTTTGCATTTCTTTTTAGCTCTTATTTAAATTTTTGGTAGAATTTACCTGTGAAACCATCTGGTCCTGGTTTTTTTTTTTTTTTTCTCGAAGATTTCTCATTACAGTTTCGATTTCCGTGCTTGTGATTGGTCTGTTAAGATTTTTGGTTTCTTCCTGGTTCAGTTTTGCAAAGTTATACTTTTCTAAGAATTTGTCCATTTCTTACAAGTTGTCAATTTTATTGGCATATAGTTGCTGATAGTAGTCTCTTATGATCATTTGTATTTCTATGTTTTCTCTTTGATTTCTCCATTTTCATTTCTAAGTTTGTTGATTTTATTCTTCTCCCATTATTTCTTGATGAGTCTGGCTAATGGTTTGTCAATTTTATTTATCTTTTCAAAGAACCAGCTTTTAGTTTTCTTGATTTTTGCCATGGTCTCTTTCGTTTCTTTTGCATTTACTTCTGCGCTAATTTTAAGATTTTTTTCCTCTACTAACCCTGGGGTTCTTCATTTCTTCCTTTTCTAGTTGCTGTAGGTGTAGAATTAGGTTATTTATTTGACGTTTTTCATGTTTCTTGAGGTAAGCCTGTGTTGCTATGAGCCTTCCCCTTAGCACTGCTTTTACGGTGTCTCATAGGTTTTCGGTTGTTGTGATTTAGTTTTCTTTTGTTTCTATGCACATTTTGATTTCTTTTTTAATTTCATCTGTGATTTGTTGTTTATTCAGCACCATTTTGTTCAACCTCCTATGTTGGAATTTTTAATAGTTTTTCTCCTGATTTGACATCTAATCTTACTATATTGTGGTTAGAAAAAATGCTTGGAATGATTTAAATTTTTTTGAATTTACCAAGGCTAGATATATGGCCCAGGATGTGATATATCCTGGAGAAGGTTCCAAGTTCACTTGAGAAAAAGGTAAATCCATTGTTTTGTATTGAAATGTCCTATAGATATCAATTAGGTCTATCTGGTCCATTGTATCATTTAAAATTTGTGTTTCCTTGTTAATTTTCTGTTTAGTTGATCTATCCATAGGTGTGAGTGAGGTATGAAAGTCTCCCGCTCTTATGTTATTGCTAATTCCCCCTTTCATACTTAGCATTTTTCTCACGCATTGTGGTGTTCCTTTGTTGGGTGCATATATATTTATAATTGTTGTATCTTCTTCCTGATTGATCCTTTGATCGTTATGTAGTGTCCTTCTTTATTTCTTTTCACAGCCTTTGTTTTAAAGTCTATTTTATCTGGTATGAGTATTGCTACTCCTGCTTTCCTTTGGTCTCTATTTGCGTGGAATATCTTTTTTCCAGCCCTTCACTTTCAGTCTGTATATATCCCCTGTTTTGAGGTGGATCTCTTGTAGACAACATATATCAGTTCAGTTCAGTTCAGTCGCTCAGTCGTGTCCGACTCTCCGCGACCCCATGAATCACAGCGCGCCAGGCCTCCCTGTCCATCAACAACTCCCGGAGTACACTCAAACTCATGTCCACAGAGTCGGTGATGCCATCCAGCCATCTCATTCTCCGTCGTCCCCTTCTCCTCCCGCCCCCAACCTTTCCCAGCATCAGAGTCTTTTCCAGTGAGTCAACTCGTCTCATGAGGTGGCCAAAGTATTGGAGTTTCAGCTTTAGCATCAGTCCCTCCAATGAACATCCAGGATTGATCTCCTTTAGAATGGACTGGTTGGATCTCCTTGCAGTATAAGGGACTCTCAAGAGTCTTCTCCAACACCACAGTTCAAAAGCATCGATTCTTCGGCGATCAGCTTTCTTCACAGTCCAACTCTCACATCCATACATGACCACGGGAAAAACCATTGCCTTTACTAGACGGACCTTGGTCGGCAAAGTAATGTCTCTGCTTTTTAATATACTATCAAGGTTGGTCATAACTTTCCTTCCAAGGAGCAAGCGTCTTTTAATTTCATGGCTGCAATCAGCATCTGCAGTGATTTTGGAGCCCAAAAAAACAAAGTCTGACACTGTTTCCACTGTTTTTCCATCTATTTCCCATGAAGTGATGGGACCAGATGCCATGATCTTTGTTTTCTGAATGTTGAGCTTCAAGCCAACCTTTTCACTCTCCTCTTTCACTTTCATCAAGAGGCTTTTGAGTTCCTCTTCACTTTCTGCCATAAGGGTAGTGTCATCTGCATATCTGAGGTTATTGATATTTCTCCCAGCAATCTTGATTCCAGCTTGTGCTTCTTCCAGCCCATCGTTCCTCATGATGTACTCTGCATATAAGTTAAATAAGCAAGGTGACAATATACAACCTTGACGCACTCCTTTTCCTATTTGGAACCAGTCTGTTGTTCCATGACCGGTTCTAACTGTTGCTTCCTGACCTGCATACAGGTTTCTCAAGAGGCAGGTCAGGTGGTCTGGGATTCCCATCTCTTTCAGAATGTTCCACAGTTTATTGTGATCCACACAGTCAAAGGCTTTGGCATAGTCAATGAAGCAGAAATAGATGTTTTTCTGAAACTCTCTTGCTTTCTCCATGATCCAGCGGATGTTGGCAATTTGATCTCTGGTGCCTCTGCCTTTTCTAAAACCTGCTTGAACATCTGGGAGTTCACGGTTTACATACTGCTGAAGCCTGGCTTGGAGAATTTTGAGCATGACTTTACTAGCGTGTGAGATGAGTGCAATTGTGCGGTAGTTTGAGCATTCTTTGGCATTGCCTTTCTTTGGGATTGGAATGAAGACTGACCTCTTCCAGTCCTGTGGCCACTGCTGAGTTTTCCAAATCTGCTGGCATATTGAGTGCAGCACTTTCACAGCATCATCTTTCAAGACTTGAAACAGCTCAACTGGAATTCCATCACCACCACTAGCTTTGTTCGTAGTGATGCTTTCTAAGGCCCACTTGACTTCACATTCCAAGATATCTGGCTCTAGGTCAGTGATCACATTATCGTGACTATCTTGGTCGTGAAGATCTTTTTTGTACAGTTCTTCTGTGTATTCCTGCCACCTCTTCTTAATATCTTCTGCTTCTGTTAGGTCCATACCATTTCTGTCCTTTATCGAGCCCATATATAGGGGTCTTGTTTTTGTATCCAATCAGCCAGTCTTTGTCTTTTGGTTGAGGCATTCAACCAATTTACATTTAAGGTAATTATTGATAAGTATCATCCCGTTCTCATTTACTTTTTTGTTTTTGGTTTGAGTTTATACACCCTTTCTGTGTTTCCTGTCTAGGGAAGATCCTTTAGCATTTATTGACGAGCTGATTTTGTGGTGCTGAATTCTCTCAGCTTTTGCTTGTCTATAAAGCTTTTGATTTCTCCTTCATATTTCAATGAGATCCTTGCTTGGTACAGTAATCTAGGATGCAGGTTTTTCTCTTCCATCACTTTAAGTATATCCTTCCATTCCTTTCTGGCCTGAAGAGTTTCTATTGAAAAACCAGCTGTTATCCTTATGGAATCCCCTTGTGAATTACTTACTGTTTTTCCCTTGCTGCTTTTAATATTTGTTCTTTGTGCTTGATCTTTGTTAATTTGATTAATATATGTCTTGGGGTGTTTTGCCTTGGGTTTATCCTGTTTGGGACTCTCTGGGTTTCTTGGACTTGGGTGACTATTTCTTTCCCCATTTAGGGAAGTTTTCAACTATTATCTCCTCAAGTATATTCTCATAGCCTTTCTTTTTGTCTTCTTCTTTTGGGACTTCTATGATTTGAATGTTGGGGCGTTTAACATTGTCCCAGAGGTCTCTGAGGTTGTCCTCATTTCTTTTAATTCTTTGTTCTTTTTTCCTCTCTGCTTCATTTATTTCCACCATTCTATCTTCCACCTCATTTACCCTATCTTCTGTCTCTGTTATTCTACTGTTGGTTCCCTCCAGAGTGCTTTTGATCTCAGTTTTCAGATTATTCATTGTATACTGACTCTTTTTTATTTCTTCTAGGTCCTTGTGAAACTTTTCTTGTATCTTCTCAATCCTTGTCCCCAGACTATTTATCTGTAACTCCATTTTGTTTTCAAGATTTTGAATCGTTTTTACTATCATTATTCTGAATTTTTTTCGGGTAGACTCCCTAACTCCTTCTCTTTTGTTTGGTTTGGTGGGCATTTATCATGTTCCTTTACCTGCTGAGTATTTCTTTGCCTTTTCATCTTGTTTAGATTACTGTGTTTGGGGTGGCCTTTCTGTATTCTGGCAGTTTGTGGTTCCTCTTTATTGTGGAGGTTCCTCCCTTTGGGTGGGGTTGGATGGGTGGCTTGTCAAGGTTTACTGGTTAGGGAAGTTTGTGTTGGTGTTCATGTGTTTGGAGCTGGATTTCTTTTCTCTGGAGTGCAATGAAGTTTCCAGTGGTGAGTTTTGAAATGTCTATGAGTTTGGTGTGACTTTGGGCAGCCTGTATATTGAAGCTCAGGGCTATATTCCTGTGTTGCGGGAGAAGTTGTATGGTATGTCTTGCTCTGGAAATTTTTGACTCTTGGGTGGTGCTTGGCTTCAGTGTAGGTATGGAGGCTTTTGGATGAATTCTTATTAATATTCCTTGGAGTCAGGACTTCTCTGGTGTTCTCAGGTTTTAGATTTAAGCCCCCTACCTCTGGTTTCAGTCTTATTCTTACAGTAGTCTCAAGACGTCTCCATCTATACAGCTCTGACGATAAAACTTCTAGGTTAATGACGAAAAGCTTCCCCACAGTGAGGGATACACAGAGAGGTTCACAGAGTTACATGGAGAAGAGAAGAGGGAGGAGGGAGAGAGAGATGACCAGAAGGAGAGGAGGGGGAATCAAAAGGGAGAGACAGATCCAGCCAGTGATTAGTTCCCTAAGTGTTCTCCTCGCCCAGAACACCCACAGAGATTCACAGAGTTGGCTAGAGACGAGAAGGGGGAAGTAAGAGATAGAGGCCACCTGGTGGAGAAAAAGGAGAGTTAAAAGGGGGAGAGAGCAATCAAGCCAGTAATCACACTCCCAAGTTAAAATGGGTGCTGAACTTGCAGGGGCTGGATGGGTGGCAAGTCGGGCACGATGGCTTGATACTGGGCGGTGGCAGTGGCAACGGCTGGAGGCAGCAGTGCGTCCTCCTCCTCCTCGCCCCAGCGGTGATCGGAGCGAGCGGCCACTGGCCCCCGATCAGACTGCTCGCGGGCTGGCTGTGCCCTAGCCTGACATCTGTGTGGCTGGAGCGGAGGCTGCTTAAATTTGCTGGACCACTGTGATTAGCCTCTGACTTTGTTAAAGATATCAGAAGCGTCTTGAAGCCAACCAGAGACAGGGTCATCCTTGTTCTGGTTTTACCTTTCCATTTTTATGTGGAGAACGTAGGTGGCAAGTGGGATAAACCATCGGAAATTTTGGAAATCAAGGGACAGAATTGGGAAGAACAAGTAAATAGTCTGCCTGAAGTTTTCAGAAAAGCTGGTTTTGTTATCGAAGCTTTCACCAGACTGCCATACCTGTGTGAGGGCAACATGTATAATGACTACTACATTCTGGATGATGCTGTCTTTGTTCTCAAACCCATATAAAAACATGGAGGTTGAGGTCTTCAGAGTCCACCCCAGAATGTACACTCTGGAAGAGGGTCTGCGAGTTCAGTTATGTGAAGGGAGGACCTTTGGGGACTGCCATTCTAAATATCATGTAGGAATTTTAAAAGCAAAATTACTAATTATTGCTTTGTAGTATGTAAAAGGAATGTTTTTTTAAAAAACAAAAAAACAAACAAAACACAACTCTTTGAGGATTTTTATGACGACAGAGAATGAGATGGCCGGATGGCATCACCGACTCTGTTGACATGAGTTTGAGTGAACTCCAGGAGTTGGTGATGGACAGGGAGGCCTGGCGTGCTGTGATTCATGGGGTCGCAGAGAGTCGGAAACGACTGAGCGACTGAACTGAACTGAACTGATCAACTCTTTACTCAATAATGCAGGTCACACTCCGATTATGGAAGATATGTTTAATACTTAATTGCAGTAGGGATTCATTCCCAAAGCAATAGTCATGACTTCACAGGGAACCAGTAAATGTGGATTGTTTGTAATAAAATAAAGACTGGGCAATAAAGGTGTCTTTCCAGTTGCAAATATTGGTTATAAAGTATAGCCACTGATCCTCTTTCATGTTTAGAAACTCTGTCATTATTCCAGAAAATGTTTTTAATCATGCTAATAAACTCTTTTTGAGGTGAAAAAAAAAAAAAAGGGTGCTGAAGATTAGGTTTTTAAAGGTACAAAATTGATAACAAATACCAAAAAACAAAGATTAAAAATCTAGAATAGAGGTTAGACTCTCAAAAATACAATATTTAAAAAAAAAAACAAAGTCACAAAAATTATAAAATATATATTATGAAGTTTGTTTTAAAAATAGGGTCTTTTTTTGTTTGCAAGGTAATTGTAGGTTATAAAAATGAAAATTAAAGAGTAATAGAAGAATTAACAATTTTTAAAAATTTAAAAAATGATAATATTAAAAATATATATAAGAATTTATCTGGAGCTGTTGCATGCAGTGTGGGGTCAGTTCAGTTTCCGATAGTTCCTTGTTCCAGCTTATACTTCTCAAGATCTATCAGTTCAGTTCAGTTCAGTTGCTCAGTCGTGTCCAACTCTCCGTGACCTCAGGCCTCCCTGTCCATCACCAACTCCCGGAGGTACACTCAAACTCATGTCCATCAAGTCGGTGATGCCATCCAGCCATCTCATTCTCTGTCGTCCCTGTCTCCTCCCACCCCCAATCACTCCCAGCATCAGAGTCTTTTCCAGTGAGTCAACTCATCACGTGAGGTGGCCAAAGTATTGCAGTATCAGCTTTAGCATCAGTCCTTCCAATGAACACCCAGGATTGATCTCCCTTAGAATGGACTGGTTGGATCTCCTTACAGTCCAAGGGACTCTCAAGAGTCTTCTCCAGCACCACCGTTAAAAAGCATCAATTCTTCGGCGATCAGCTTTCTTCACAGTCCGACTCTCACAGCCATACATGACCACAGGAAAAACCATAGCTTTGACTAGACGGCCCTTTGTTGGCAAAGTAATGTCTCTGCTTTTTAATATGCTATCTAGGTTGGTCATAACTTTCCTTCCAAGGAGTAAGCATCTTTTAATTTCATGGCTGCAATCAGCATCCACAGTGATTTTGGAGCCCAAAAAATAAAGTCTGACACTGTTTCCAATGTTTCCCAAACTATTTTCCATGAAGTGATGGGACCAGATGCCATGATCTTTATTTTCTGAATGTTGAGCTTCAAGCCAACATTTTCACTCTCCTCTTTCACTTTCATTAAGAGGCTTTTTAGTTCCTCCTCACTTTCTGCCATAAGGGTGGTGTCATCTGCATATCTGAGGTTTTTGATATTTCTCCCAGCCATCTTGATTCCAGCTTGTGCTTCTTCCAGCCCAGCGTTCCTCATGATGTACTCTGCATATAAGTTAAATAAGCAGGGTGATAATATACAACCTTGACATACTCCTTTTCCCATTTGGAACCAGTCTGTTGTTCCATGTCCAGTTCTAACTGTTGCTTCATTACCTGCATACAGATTTCTCAAGAGGCAGGTCACGTGGTCTGGTATTACCATCTATAGGTCCCTTCAAATGTGGTTGGTGCTAACTACAGGGCTTTAATCTGTTGTACCTGTCACTTCCAAAGTGGTTCCTTCTTTTTATTTTAGCTTCTCCTGTCTGCTCGTCTCTTCAGTGTCTAATTTCCATCCTGACACAAGGGAATGAAGGTGGTCACTTATTTAGGCTCACTTGTTCAGTTGTGCTGCGGGGAGGGAGGAACACTGCCAACAAATATCACTGGCATTTGTGGGCAGTGCTCACAGTGTCTCGGCCACACTGGATTTGCCCCCACTCACGGCATGTGTGGTTTCCCAGGGTATACTTCTCAGGCTCTAGGTTGGTCTGCCAGGGTACTGTCCGAGGCGGGCCCTGGGTTGCTTGCACTTCCCAGGTCTAAGCTGCTCAGGTTCAGGTTCTCGGGTACTCCAGAAAGGTGCAGACGGTCTATGTTTTGTGCCCTTCCCAGGTCCGAGCAGCTCAGGTGACCAGGTGCTTAGTGAGTGCAGTCTTCCCAGGTGGGTGGTGCATCTTATCACCTCCCTGGTCCCAGCTGCTCGGTTTCCTGGGTGGCAGTGGGCACACCCATCTCAGGTGTGCTGTGTGTCTCTTCTGGGGAGCTGACCTCTGGCTGCGACCCTCCCGGTGGATGTCAACCATCCAGAATCCCAAGAAGTCATGGTTAACATCTGGGGGCCTGCTTGCGGTTTGGTAGAGGATATCTCTCTGAGGCCGAGATTGCCCCTTTCCAGCTCTGGCTGCCCCCCGCCTGCCTCGCTGTCTCCAGTGGGGATGGGCCCATTCGCAGCTGGCTAGCTCTCCTCTGGTATTCGCTCAGTCCTTTGTTCTGTGAGCAGACCCAGCAATGCCTTAGGTTAGGACTTTTTGCAGGATATTTCTCCCTCTCTCTCTCTTTTTTTTTTTTTTTCCCTCTCTCTCTGGTTATCCCACAGTTTGCATTGCTATCTCATGTTAGTTTCCTCAAATCGCCCTCAGAGCATTCAGGCCAGGTCTTTATCCTAAGCAATGCAGTCCTAGCTTCCCGGTTCAGCCCCTGCTTGCTGGTGGCAGATGCGAGCACTGGGAGTTGCTGTTAGGCATGTAATCTGTGGGTTTTCTTTCTTTCTTTTTCCTCCAGTTATGTTGCCCTCTGAGATTCCAAAACTCCCCACAGACCTGCCAGTGAGAGTGTTTCCTGGTGTTTGAAAACTTCTTCTCTTTTAACACTCCCTTCCCGGAACAGATCTCTATCCCTCCCTCTTTTGTCTCTCCTTTTATCTTTTATATTTTGTCCTACCTCCTTTTGAAGACAATGGGCTGCCTTTCTGGGTGCCTGATGTCCTCTGCCAGCATTCAGAAATTGTTTTGTGGAATTTGCTTAGCATTCAAATGTTGTTTTGATGAATTTGTGGGGGATAAAGCGATCTCCCCTTCCTATTCCTCTGCCATATGAGGATCACCTCGAACATTTCTTTAAATATCTAATAAAACTTGCTAATGCAGACATTGACTCAGAATTTTTTTTTTTGTTGAGCGGTATCTGATTAGCGAATTAATCTCTTACTAAGAGGGATTGGGGGTGGGAGGAGAAGGGGACGACAGAGAATGAGATGGCTGGATGGCATCACCGACTCGATGGACATGAGTTTGAGTGAACTCCGGGAGTTGGTGATGGACAGGGAGGCCTGGCGTGCTGTGATTCATAGGGTCGCAAAGAGTCGGACACGACTGAGTGACTGAACTGGACTGAACTGAGTACAGGTCTGGGGACTCAGATGGTAAAGAATCTGCATTCAGTGCAGGAGACCCAGGTTCAGTCGTTAGGAAGATCCTCTTAAGAAGGAAATGTAAACCCACTCCAGTGTTCCTGTCTGGAGAATCCCTTGGGCAGAGGAGCCTGGCAGGTTACAGTACATGGGCTCACAAATTGTCAGACATGACTGAACGACTAACACTTTCACTTCTAGTACAGGTCTATTCATATTCTATTTCTTCATGACTCAGTTTTGCAAAGTAGGGATTTGTCCATTTCGTCTAACTTATATAATTTGTTGGTTTTCATAGTACTCACTTGGGCTTCCCTGATAGCTCAGTTAGTAAAGAATCTGCCTGCAATACAGGAGACCCTGTTTCAATTCCAGAGTCGGGAAGATGTGCTCGAGAAAGGATAGGCAATGTACTCCAGTATTCTATGGCTTCCCTTGTGGCTCATCTGGTAATGAATTTGCCTGCAATGTGAGAGACCTGGATTTGATCCCTGGGTTGGGAAGATCCCCTGGAGAAGGGAAAAGCTACCCACTCCAGTATTCTGGCCTGGAGAATTCCATGGACTGTATAGTCCGTAGGGTCACAAAGAGTCAGACACAACTGAGTGACTTTGACTTTCATAGTACTCACTTATACTTAATTTCTATAAAATAGGTCGGAATGTTTTCTTTCAAATCTGATTTTATAAATTAAAATCATCTCTGTTTTTGCTTAGCCAATAGAGCTAAAATCTTGTCAGTGTTTTTTCATCCTCTTGAAAGCCAGCTTTTGGTTTTATTGATTTTTATATATAGATTTTGCATTCTATTTTTAATTATCTTTTATTTTCTTTTTCATCTTTCTCCTAGATTTAGTTTCAGTTTTTTTTCTAGTTCTTTAAAGTGTAAAGTTTGTTGTTAATACATTTCTTTTCTCTTTCAATATAAGTGTTAATGAATTTTCCTCAGCACTCTATTATGGCATAAGACTTGGTGGGCTTCTCTGGTAGCTCAGACAATAAAGAATCTGCCTATAATTTAGGAGACTGGGGTCTAATCCCTGGATTAAAAAGATACCCTGGAGAAGGGAATGGCAACCCACTCCAATATTCTTGTCTGGAAAATCCCATGACCAGAGGAGCCTTTTGGGCTACAGTCCTTGGGGTCAGAGTCAGACATGACTGAGCAACTAGCACACACACAAAAGACTTGGTTTGTTGTACTTTCTTAGATGTTTCTCTAAATGTGTTTTCTAAAATTCCTTGTGATTAAATCATTCCACTAATTGATGAATGAGTTTGTCGATTAACTTTCATTATTTTTTGATTTTGCAATTTTATTCTGCTATATATTTACAGTCTTATTTCATTGTGATTGCAAAAATAGGCTTCCCTTATGGCTCAGCCGGTAAAGAATCTGCCTGCAATGTGAGAGACCTGGGTTCAATCCCTGGGTTGGGAAGATCCCATGGAGAAGGGAAAAGCTATCCACTCCAGCATTCTGGCCTGGAGAATTCCATGGACCATATAGTCCATGAGGTCGGAAAAAGTTGGACACAACTGAGCTACTTTCACTGTCATTGTCACAAAAAAATAGTTGGTATGATTTCAGTCTTTCTAAATTTTTAAGATTTGTTTTGTGGCTTACTATATAAACTACCCCAAATGTTCCACTTGAGGAAATGGCATATTATGCTATTGTTTGATGAAGTGTTCTGTAAATATCTGTTGGGTCTAGTTAATCGTTAACTGTTTTCAAGTTCTTCATCTGTTCATTGCTCTTTGGTCTGTTTGATCTCTTTGTTATTGAAAGTGAAGAACTAAAGTCTCCAATTATTGCAGAGTTGTCCATTTGTCCTTTTAATTTTGCCAATGTTTGCCTTTTATTATTTTGGAGTTCTGATGTTTGGTACATTTGTAATTTTATTTACGTTATCTATTGAGTGGATGGATGCTTCTATCAATATTTAGTGTCCTTCTTCATCTCTTGTAGGAGTTTTTAGTTAAAGTCTATTTGATTTGCTATTAGAAAACCACTCAGTTCTCTTTTGCTTACAATTTACATGAAATATCTTTTTCTAATGTTTCACTTTAAACTTAAGAATGTGTTTAGATCTGAAGTGAGTCTCTTATAAATCCATATACCAAGGTCTTTTTTAAAATATTTATTTTATCAATTTATGCCTTTTGATTAAGAACTTCAGTTCATTAATATGTAAGGTAATTTCTGATAGAGAAAACTTAATTTTGTCTCCCATATTTGTTTTATGTATGTATTATACCTTTATATCCCTACTCCATTTTCTCCATTACTGCCTTCCTTTGTGTTAAGTTGCTTTTTGAAGTGATAGTTTTCAATTCCTTTCTCATCTCTTGTGAGGAATGTTTCTTTTATATATATTGTTTTCTAAACCTCTATTTCTGCTTTATTGACTATGTCAAAGCCTTTGACTGTGTGGATCACAATAAACTGTGGAAAATTCTGAAAGAGATGGGAATACCAGACGACTTCACTTGCCTCTTGAGAAACCTATATGCAGGTAATGAAGCAACAGTTAGAAGTGGACGTGGAACAACTGACTGGTTCCAAATAGGAAAAGGAGTGTGTCAAGGCTGTATATTGTCACCCTGCTTATTTAACTTATATGCAGAGTACATCATGAGGAACGCTGGGCTGGAAGAAGCACAAGCTGGAATCAAGATTGCTGGGAGAAATATCAATAACCTCAGATATGCAGATGACACCACCCTTATGGCAGACAGTGAAGAGGAACTCAAAATCCTCTTGATGAAAGTGAAAGAGGAGAGTGAAAAAGTTGGCTTGAAGCTCAACATTCAGAAAACTAAGATAATGGCATCTTGTCCCATCACTTCATGGGAAATAGATGGAGAAACAGTGAAAACAGTGTCAGACTTTATTTCTTGGAGGCTCCAAAATCACTGCGGAATTGATTGAAGCCATGAAATTAAAAGACGCTTACTCCTTGGCAGGAATGTTATGACCAACCTATCAGTTCAGTTCAGTTCAGTTCAGTCGCTCAGTCGTGTCCGACTCTCCGCGACCCCATGAATTACAGCACGCCAGGCCTCCCTGTCCATCACCAACTCCCGGAGTACACTCAAACTCATGTCCACAGAGTCGGTGATGCCATCCAGCCATCTCATTCTCCGTCGTCGCCTTCTCCTCCCGCCCCCAACCTTTCCCAGCATCAGAGTCTTTTCCAGTGAGTCAACTCGTCGCATGAGGTGGCCAAAGTATTGCAGTTTCAGCTTTAGCATCAGTCCCTCCAATGAACATCCAGGATTGATCTCCTTTAGAATGGACTGGTTGGATCTGCTTGCAGTATAAGGGACTCTCAAGAGTCTTCTCCAACACCACAGTTCAAAAGCATCAATTCTTCGGCGATCAGCCTTCTTCACAGTCCAAATCTCACATCCATACATGACCACGGGAAAAACCATTGCCTTGACTAGACGGACCTTGGTTGGCAAAGTAATGTCTCTGCTTTTTAATATGCTATCGAGGTTGGTCATAACTTTCCTTCCAAGGAGTAAGCGTCTTTTAATTTCATGGCTGCAATCAGCATCTGCAGTGATTTTGGAGCCCAAAAAAACAAAGTCTGACACTGTTTCCACTGTTTTTCCATCTATTTCCCATGAAGTGATGGGACCAAAGGCCATGATCTTTGTTTTCTGAATGTTGAGCTTCAAGCCAACCTTTTCACTCTCCTCTTTCACTTTCATCAAGAGGCTTTTGAGTTCCTCTTCACTTTCTGCCATAAGGGTAGTGTCATCTGCATATCTGAGGTTATTGATATTTCTCCTAGCAATCTTGATTCCAGCTTGTGCTTCTTCCAGCCCAGCAGACCAACCTATATAGCATATTAAAAAGCAGAGACATTACTTTGCCAACCAAGGTCTGTCTAGTCAAGGCTATGGTTTTTCCAGTGGTCATGTATGGATGTGAGAGTTGGACTGTGAAGAAAGTTCATCGCCAAAGAATGGATGCTTTTGAACTGTGGTGCTGGAGAAGACTCTTTAGAGTCCCTTGGACTGCAAGGAGATCCAACCAGTCCATTCTAAAGGAGATCAATCCTGGGTATTCATTGGAAAGACTGATACTAAAGCTGAAACTGCAATACTTTGGCCACCTCATGTGATAAGTTGACTCACTGGAAAAGACTCTGATGCTGGGAGGGATTGGGGGCAGGAGGAGAACTGGACAGCAGAGAATTTGATGGCTGGATGGCAACAAAGACTCAATGCGCATGAGTTTGAGTGAACTTCGGGATTTGGTGATGGACAGGGAGGCCTGGCATGCTGTGACTCATTGGGTCACAAAGAGTCAGACACGACTGAGTGACTGAACTGAACTGAACTAAACTTTTTCGTGCTTACCTTGTAGATTTTGTATAAATTTCTAAACTTACAATTATCTATCCTGCATTGATATTCATTTCTTTTCAATTATTTATACATATAAAAATTCTACTCCATATTACTCTGTGCCATCTGACTTTGCTGTTTATGTCACAAATTTCATCTTTATACGTTATGAACCTATAACATGGCATTATAATTATTTTAGGCATTTGTGTTTTAAATACTATAACAAAAAGCTCTACTGTGTAACTGTATTACAAACTAAAATTATAATAGATTGCTATTTTTATATTTTTTCCAAGTTAATGCTTTATTGAAGATATATATGTTCTTATATGGTTTCAAGTTACTTGCCTAGATTCCTTTCTTTTTAACTTAAACATCACCTATAACCTTGCTTATAGGGTAAGTTTACCGGAAGTAAAGGCTTTCAGCCTGTGCATATTTGGGAATGTCTTGAAAGTGAAAGTGTTAGTGTCTCAGTTGAGTCAACTCTTTGTGACCCTCTGGATTTTAGCCTGCCAAATTTCTCTGAAAATGGAATTCTCTTTGCAAGAATACTGGAGTTTGTAGCCTTTTTATTTTCCAGGGGATCTTCCCAAGTCAGGGACTGAAACTGGGTCTCCTGAATTCCATGCAGATTTTTAACTGTCTGAGCCACCAGGGGAAGCACAGGAATGCCTTAGCATCTCCCTCAATAATAAAAACAAAGGTCAATATAGTCAAAGCTATGTTTTCAGTAGTCATGTATGGATGTGAGAGTTGAACCGTAAAGAAGTTTGAATGCCAAAGAATTAATGCTTTAGAAATGTTGTGCTGGAGAAGACTCTTGAGAGCCCTTGGAAAGCTAAGAGATCAAGCCATTCAATCTTAAGGAAATCAACTCTATTTATTGGAAGGACTGGTGCTGAAGCTGAAGAGCCAATACTTTGACCACCTGACGTGAAGAGTTGACTCGTTGGGAAAGATCCTGATCCTGCAACATTGAGGGCAGGAAGAGAAGGGGGCAACAGAGGATGAGGTGGTTGCATCTTATCATTGACTCAATGGACATCAGTTTGGAGCAAATTCAGGAAGATAGTGAAGGACAAGAAAACCTGGAATGCTGCAGTTCATGGAGTCACAAAGAGTCAGTCATGGCTTATCAAAGGAACAGCAACAAATGAAAAAAATATTTTGACAGGCAGGCATAAAAATCTCCATTGTTAGTTCTCTGTTGTCGTTTTTTCATCTCTGTGTCCAGCCTCCAAAATTTCTACTGAGAAATCAGTTGCTAAACTTGAGGATTTCTTGTATGTGATGACTGATTATTCTCTTCCTGCTTCCAAGACTGTCTCTTTATCTTTGCTTTTCAACAGATTGGCTGTTTTTGCTGTAGGTCTCTATGAACATAAAGTATGTGGAATTCGTTGAGTTTCTTGGATTTGTAAATTCAAATATTTCAACAAATTTGGAAGGTTTTAATCCATTGTTTTTTTAAAGTAATTACTTACCCTTTTCTTCCTCACTTTTCCTTACTCTGAAAACTTGTGTATTGGTCCATTTGTTGGTCCCTCATATTTTTCTAGGCTTTGTTCACTTTTCTTTATTCTTCCAGCTTTTTGTTTCTCAGACATGATTCTCCAACTTATTTTCTTTCTCAGAATGATTCACACTTGCCTATTTTGTTTTAATGCTTTGTGACTTAGGGTTCAACATTGGAATTTTGAAAAACTGAGAAATTTTTTGAGTCTTTGCAGACTGCCTTTGTGCTTTTAAATTCTTTCACTAATTAACTGTGTCCATCCTGAGCCTAAGGATAAATCCTATGTAATAGTATATGGTTAGTCTCAGTTAGTTTCTGAGTATGCATCCAAATTGGACTTTGTGTAGCTGTTTCCCCATATGTGACTACTTTTGAATATTTTAATTTAAAAAAATCTCACCCCTGCTTTTCTTCAGGCCTTGGATGGTATATTAAATGCATCAACCCATAATTTCTTGCTGAAAATGATTACAGGTTAGAATCCTCACATAGCCTTCATGAAATGCTTCATTTACCTCCTGAATTCTGAGTTAGAAGACATAGAGACCTGCCCTTCAGGCAAACTCATGGCAGTTTGGATTATTGTAAATAGGGTAACTTTTGCTCCTTCTGGTTTAAGGAGGAAATTGAGAACTTGGCTGCTGTCACCTCCAGGCCAAGATCACATCATACCTGGGAGGAAATAGGGCAAAGTAAGTTAAAATGATACAAAATTCTTAAAATTTTAATTGCATTTTTTTCATTGGGGATTTATATAAATGCCTCAGAACTTTGATGATGTTTCAAAGATCCTACAAATTTATTTTAGCAAGAGGTTTTGCTATTTCAATAGGGGATTGAAGATTTAGCATTTCCTAGTCTGCTTGCCTGGTGGCTCAGAGGTAAAAGCGTCTGCCTCCAATGCGGGAGACCTGGGTTCGATCCCTGGGCCCGGAACATCCCCTGGAGAGGGAAATGGTAACCCACTCCAGTATTCTTGCCTGGAGAATCCCATGGACAGGGAAGCCTGGTAAGCTACAGTCCATGGGGTTGCAAAGAGTCGGACACGACTGAGCAACTTCACTTCACTAGTCTGCCAATAGTTGACATTACACTCCAACACATTTCTTTCTATTATTATTTTAGTAATGTACCTTGGTTGGTTTTTCCATTTACCTATTGGATATCTTGGTTTCTTCCAAGTTTTGGCAATTTTGAATAACACGGCTTTAAATATTTACAGATGTGTATAGATTTTTGTGAAAACATAAGTTTCAACTGTTTCGGTGGATAATATGGTGAGAGCTGGGAAGATGGCAGAGTAGAAAGACGTGTGTTCATCTTCTCCTGCGAGAACACAAGAATCACAACTAGCTGCTAAACAGAAGGATGTTGGAACCCATCAAAAACAAACAAATAAACAAGCAAACAGATACTCCACTTCCAAGGACAAAGGAGAAGCCACAATTAGATGGTAGGAGGGTGTAATCACTTTAAAATCAAACCCCATACCCGCCAGAGACTCTTGAGGAATAAAACCTTGTGTGAACAAGGACCCAGGGAAAAGGAGCCGTGACCTCCACAAGAGACTGAGCCAGACCAGCCTGTAAGTGTTTGAAGGTCTCTTGCTGGGGCATGTGTCAGCAGCGGCCTGCAATAGGGACAGAGGCACTGGCAGCAGCAGTTATGGGAGGTATAACATGTTGTCCTAAGCTCTCCTGGAGGAGGTGGCCATTAGCCCTACCAGAAATCCACCAGGTAGGCAAACCACAAACTAGAGGACAATTATACCAAAGAAGTTTCCATACTGTTATGAAGGTTGTAGACATCACATCAGACTTTCCAACCTGGAATAAAGTGAAGGGGCTGGGAATTCCCAGGAAATCTGACTTTGAAGATCAGGATATTTGATTGCAGAACTTCCACAGGAATGGGGGAAATAGAGACTCTTGGATGGCACAAACAAAATCTTGTGTGCACCAGGACTCAGGGGAAAGGACAATGACCCCACAAGAGACTGTGTCAGACTTGCATGTGAGTGTGTAGGAGTTTCCTATTGAGATGTGAGTTGGCGGTAGCCTTCTTTGGGCCAGGGACCCTGACAGCTGTGGTACTGGGAATTGTGGTATATTGAAATAAGTCCTCCTGAGGAAGGTTGCTATTAGCCCTACCATAACGACTATCGTACTGTCATAGAAACTGCAGACTCCAGGACTGGGCCACCTCAGGCTAAACTACAGGGAAAGAGCACAGCCCCACCCATTAGCAGAAAATCTGATTAAAGATTTGCTAAGCATGGCCCTTCTCCAAATTCAGACTTAAATTGAAGAAAGTAGGGAAAACCACTAGACCATTCAGATATGACCTAAATCAAATCCCTTATAAAAATACAGTGGATGTGAGAAATAGATTTAAGGGACTAGATCTGATAGATAGAGTGCCTGATGAACTATGGACGGAGGTTCGTGACATTGTAGAGGAGACAGGGACCAAGACCATCCCCATGGAAAAAAAATGGAAAAAAGCAAAATGGCTGTCTGAGGAGGCCTTACAAATAGCTGTGAAAAGAAGAGAAGTCAAAAAAAAAAAAAAGGAGAAAAGGAAAGATATAAACATCTGAATGCAGAATTCCAAAAAATAGCAAGGAGAGATAAGAAAGCCTTCCTCAGCGATCAAAGCAAAGAAATAGAAGAAAACAACAGAATAGGAAAAACAAGAGATCTCTTCAAGAAAATTAGAGATACCAAGGGGATATTTCATGCAAAGATGGGTTCAATAAAGGACAGAAATGGTATGGAACTAACAGAAGTAGAAGATATTAAGAAGAGGTGGCAAGAATACACAGAGGAACTGTACAAAAAATATCTTCAAGACCAAGATAATCACAATGGTGTGATCACTAACCTAGAGCCAGACATCTTGGAATATGAAGTCAAGTGGGCCTTAGAAAGCATGACTATGAACAAAACTAGTGGAAGTGATAAAATTCCAGTTGAACTGTTTCAAGTTTTGAAAGATGATGCTGTGAAAGTGCTTCACTCAATATGACAGCAAATTTGGAAAACTCAACAGTGGTCACAGGACTGGAAAAGGTCAGTCTTCATTCCAGTCCCTAAGAAAGGCAATGCCAAAGAATGCTCAAACTACCGCACAATTGCACTCATCTCACACACTAGTAAAGTCATGCTCAAAATTCTCTAGGCCAGACTTCAGCAATATTTGAACCGTGAGCTTCCAGATGTTCAAGCTGGTTTTAGAAAAGGCAGAGGAACCGGAGACCAAATTGCAAACATCCACTGGATCATGGAAAAAGCAAGAGAGTTTCAGAAAAGCATCTATTTCTGCTTCATTGACTATGCCGAAGCCTTTGACTGTGTAGATCACAACAAACTGTGGAAAATTGTGAAAGAGATGGGAATACCAGACCACCTGACCTGTCTCTTGAGAAACCTGTATGCAGATCAGGAAGCAACCGTTAGAACTAGACATGGAACAACGGACTGGTTCCAAACAGGAAAATAGTAAATCAAGATTGTATACTGTCACTCTGCTTATTTAAGTTATATGAAGAGTACATCATGAGGAACACTGGGCTGGAAGAAGCACCAGCTGGAATCAAGAGTGCTGGGAGAAATATCAATAACCTCAGATATGCAGATGACACCACCCTTATGGCAGAGAGTGAAGAGAAACTCAAAAGCCTCTTGAGGAAAGTGAAAGAGGAGCGTGAAAAGGTTGGCTTGAAGCTCAACATTCAGAAAACAAAGATCATGGCATCTGGTCCCATCACTTCATGGGAAATAGATGGGGTAATAGTGGAAACAGTGTCAGACTTTATTTTTCTAGGCTCCATAATCACTGTGGATGCTGATTGCAGCCATGAAATTAAAAGACGCTTACTTCTTGGCAGGAAAGTTATGACCAAACTAGAGAGCATATTAAAAAGCAGAGACATTACTTGCCAACCAAGGTCTGTCTAGTCAAGGCTATGGTTTTTCCAGTGGTCATGTATGGATGTGAGAGTTGGACTGTGAAGAAAACTGATCACAGAAGAATTGATGCTTTTGAACTGTGGTGCTGGAGAAGACTCTTGAGAGCCCCTTGGACTGTAAGGAGATCCAACCAGTCCATTCTAAAGGAGATCAGTCTTGGGTGTTCATTGGAAGGACTGATGCTAAAGCTGAAACTCCAATACTTTGGCCACCTCATGCAACGAGTTGACTCACTGGAAAAGACTCTGATGCTGGGAAGGATTGGCGGCAGGAGGCGAAAGGGACGACAGAGAATGAGATGGCTGGATGGCATCACCGACTCGATGGACATGAGTTTGAGTGAACTCCTGGAGTTGCTGATGGACAGGGAGGCCTGGTGTGCAGTGATCCATGGGGTCGCAAAGAGTCGGACATCACTGAGCGACTAAACTGAACTGAAGCATGGCCCTGGCCTCCAGAGCAATACCCATATTTCCCCACAGCCAGCCCTTCCCATCAGGAAGCTAGCACAATTCTCTTATCCTCATCTATTAGTGAGAAGACAGAAGAAACAAGAACTACAACCCCAATGGCCTCCAGAATGAAAACCACAGTCAAAAAAATGTAACCAAAATGACCACATGGATCACCGTTTTTTTAACTAACTCTAAGCAGGGCCACCCAAGTAGATCATGGTGGAGAATTTTGACAAAATGTGGACCATTGGAGAAGAGAATGTAAAACCACTTCAGTATTCTTGCCTTGAGACCGCCATGAACAGTCTGAATATGCAGAAAACTATTACACTGGAAGATGAGACCCCCAGGTCAGTAGACGACCAATATGCTAACTTGGGAAGAACAGAGAAATAGCTCAAGACATAATGAAGAGACTGAACCAAAGCAGAAATGATGCCCCATTGTGGATATCTATGGTGGTGAAAGTGAATTCCAATGTTGTAAAGAACAATATTGCATTGGAACCTGGAATGTTTGGTGCATGAATCGTATGTGGTCAAATAGGAGATGGCAAGACTGAACACTGTCATTTTAAGAATTAGTGAACTAAAATGGATTGGAATTGGAGAATTTAACTCAAATGGCCATTTTATCTATTATGGTGGGCAAAAATCATTTAAAAGAAATGGAGTAGCCCTCATAGTCAACAAAAGAGTCCAAAATGCAGTACTCGAGTTCAGTCTCAAAAATGACCAAATGATCTCTCTTCATTTCCAAGGTAAACCATTCAATATCACAATAATCCAAATATACACCGCAGCCAGTAATGTTGAAGAAGCTGAAGTTGAACGGTTCTATGAAGACCTACAAGATCTTCTAGAACTAATACCCCCCAAAATGTCATTTTCATCATAGGGGACTGGTTGCAAAAGTATGGTAACAAGAAATAAAGGCAAGTTTGGCTTTGGAGTATAAAACAATACAATTTTTCAACAACACAAGAGACAACTCTACACATGGACATCACCAGATAGTCAATACCAAAATCAGATTGATGATATTATTTGCAGTCAAATATGGAGATGCTCTATACAGTCAGCAAAAACAAATAAGACCTGGAACTGAGTGTGGCTCAGATCATCAGCTCCTTATTACAAAATTCAGACTTAAACAGGTATGGAAAACCACTATACCATTCAGGTGTGACCTAAATCAAATATCTTATGATTATACAGTAGAAGTGATTAATAGATACATGGGATTACATCTGGTAGATAGAGTGCCTGAAGAATTATGGATGGATATTCGTAACACTGTACAGAAATTGGTGACCAAAACCACCCAAAAGTAAAGGAAATTCAAGAAGGCAAAATAATTGTCTGAGGAGGCCTTACAAATAACTGAAAAATTAAGAGGAGTGAAAAGCAAAGGAGAAAGGGAAGATATACCTAACTGAATACAGAGTTTCAAAGAATATTAGGGAGAGATAGGAAAGACTTAAATGAATAATGGGAAGAAATAGAAGAAAACAATAGATTGGGAAAAAATAGAGATTTCTTTAAGAGAATTAAAAATAATGCAAATATGGGCACAATAAGGGACAAACACAGTATGGATCTAACTGAAGCAGAAAAGATTAAGAAGAAGTGGCAGGTGGTGGTTCAAGATGGCAGGTGATGGTTCAAGGATGTGCACTCATCGCCTCCTGTTGAACAGGTAGAAAATGCTGGAACCCACATACAAAAAAGATACCCCTCATCCAGAGACAAGGAAGAAGCTTCAGTGAAACTGTAGGAGGGGAGCAATCATAAAAATAAAATCCCATATTCACCCAGTCTGTGACCAACAGACTGAAGAACAATAATACCAAAGAAGTTTTTGCATTATCGTGAAGGTTCTGAACCCCAGGGCAGACTTCCCAACGTGGGGATTCAACAAAAGGACTGAAATGATCCAGGATCTTGGGAAAAGAATGGAGGCAAAGACTGAGAAGATGCAGGAAATATTTACCAAAGACCTACAAGAACTAAAGAATAAACAGAGATGAAAAATACACTAGAAAGTAGCAATATCAGAGAAACTACAGCAGAACAGATAGATGACCTGGAGGACAGAATGGTAGAAATCACTGCCACAGAACAGAATATAGATAACAGAATGAAAAGAAATGAAGACAGCCTAAAAGACCTGAAAGGACAACATTAAATGCACCAACGTTCACATTATAGGGGTCCCAGAAGGAAAATAGAGAGTTAGGACCTAAGAAAAAATTTGCAGAGGTAAAATCTGAAAAATTCCTGAAGAGGGGAAAGGAAATAATCAACCAGTCTTGGAAGCACAGAAAATCCCAGAGGGGATAAACCCAAGAAGGAGCACACTGAATCACATGGTAATCAAACTGACAAGAATTAGAGGCAGAGATAAAATATTAAAAGAACGAAAGGAAAAAAGGCAAATAACATACAAGGGAGCTCCCATCAAGCAATCAACTGATTTCTCAAGAGAAACTATGAGGCACAAGGGAAAGACCTGATATATTTAAAGTGATAAAAGGGAAGAACCTACAAATAAGAATGCTCTACCCAGAATGACTCTCTTTCAGATTTGATGGAGAAATCAAAAACTTTCCAGAGAAGGAAAAGTTAAGAGAAGTGAGCACCACTAAACTAGCTTTACAACAAATGCTAAAGGAAATTCTCTAGGCAGGAAACACAAGAGAAAGAAAAGACATACACAAAATAAACCCAAAGCAATTAAGAAAATGGTAACAGGTTCATCAGTTCAGTTCAGTTCAGTTCAGTCGCTCAGTCATGTCCGACTCTCCGCGACCCTATGAATCACAGCATGCCAGGCCTCCCTGTCCATCACCAACTCCCGGAGTTCACTCAAACTCATGTCCACAGAGTCAGTGATGCCATCCAGCCATCTCATTCTCGGTCGTCCCCTTCTCCTCCTGCCCCCAACCTTTCCCAGCATCAGAAATGCCAACAATTACCTTAAATATAAATCTGTTAAATAGAGCAACCAAAAGACATAGACTGGCAAGGTAGGTGAAAACATGTGCACTTACACTCACCACATCATTTTTCTTGAAAGTGAAAGTCGGTCAGTCATGTCCGACTCTTTGCAATGCCATGGAATTTAGTCCATGGAATTCTCCAGGACAGAATACTGGAGGCCTTTCCCTTCTCCAGAGTATCTTCCCAACCTAGGGACTGAACCCAGGTCTCCAACATTGAAGGTGGATTCTTTACCAACTGAGCTATCAGGGAAGCTTAATCCCCCTCCCCCCAGAAATTGTATGTAATTATTTCATATTGTTAAGTTAATCATGTTCCCATTATGGCTTGCAATCACAATTATCTTTTATCTGGCTCTTGATTTTAAAATCTGATAAACCTCTTTTACTACTGTGATTATATAACTATTACTCACTTAATACAATTCTATCAGGATGGATCAACAGAAAAATAATAGAACTCTATATCACCAAATCTAGGATCTAATAGAAAAATCTGTAATCACCTTTTAAAATTCAGATTCATATCAGAATTATCTTGAAATTTTTTGAAAAATATAATTGCTCAGGTGTTGGTTTATTTTTTCTCCAGAGCTCCAGATATGTTTCTAATTAGCAGTCATGTTTTAAAACTGGACTATATGATGATCTTTTAATTTTATCTAATTTGTTTCACTTTTTCTACTTTATATTCAGTGTTTCAATTTCATTTAGTTTATGTTCTCCAATTTTTCCCTCTTTTCTCTCTTTTTTTTTCTGTTTTGGGGTTTTCTCAAATCTTTATCAAATGAATCAGAAAAGCTTTTGCATGAATATAAATATATAAATGAATAATACACATGTTAGAAAACATACATTTTTGCCTAACTAAAGTAATTATGATATTCTGATTCCACTT
The DNA here is from genome assembly GCF_049115385.1 of Moschus berezovskii. NCBI lineage: Eukaryota > Metazoa > Chordata > Mammalia > Artiodactyla > Moschidae > Moschus > Moschus berezovskii. Next base: position 7,655,204 of record NC_142462.1, read on the forward strand.
GTCTGACTTAGTATGAATAGATTGCTAGATTTCTAATTAAAAAAATGCATATGCAGCAAGCAGGAAAGATTTACTCTATAGCATAGGGAACTATAGCTAATATCTTATAATAACCTATGATGGAAAATAACTTCAAAAATAATATGTGTATTTGCATAACTGAATCACTTTGCCATGCACCTGAAACTTTGTAAGCCAACTATACTTCAACTATATTATATATATATATATATATATAAAGAAGTGATAGCAGAAATATACAGAACTGTACAAAAAAGATCTTAATGATCTGGATAACCACAATGCTGTGTGGTCACTCACCTAGAGCCAGACATCCTGTGATGTGAAGTCAAGGGGCTCTTTGGAAGCGTTACTACATATAAAGCTAGTGGAGGTGGTGAAATTCCAGTTCAGCTATTCCAAATCCTAAAAGATGATGCTTCTAATGTGCTACACTCAGTATGCCAGCAAATTTAGAAACCTTGGCAGTGTCCACAGGACTGGAAAAGGACAGTTTTCATTCCAATCCCAAAAGGGGCAATACCAAACAATGTTGAAAGCACCATAAAATTGTGCTAATTTCACATTCTAGCAAACAATGTTCAAAATCCTTCAAGCTAAGCTTGAACAGTACATGAACCAAGAACTTTCAGGTGTACAACCTAGATTTAGAAAAGGTAAGGAAACCAGAGATCAACTTGTCAACATCCGTTAGATCATAGAAAAAAACAAGGAAATTCCAGCAGAATATCTATTTCTGTTCATTGAGTATGGTAAACCCTTTGACTCTGTGGATGACAAAAAACTGTGGAAAATTCTTAAAGAGATGGGAATACCAGACCACCTTAGCTGTCTACTGAGAAACCTGTATATAGGTCAAGAAGCATCAGTTAAAACCAGAGATGGAACAACAGACTGGTTCAGAAATGGGAAAGGAGTATGTCAAGATTGTATATCGTCATCCAGTTTATTTAACTTATATGCAGAGTTAGATTAGGGTTAGGTTTAGCCGCTCAGTCATGTCTGACTTTTGCAACCCCATGGACTACATGCTCCTCTACCCATGGGATTCTCCAAGGCAAGAAATACTGGAAGGGTTTGCCTTTCCTTCTCCAAGAGATCTTCCCAACTCAGGGAAGAGTGTATCAGCATACATATGCAAAGTATGCAGAAGACATCATGCAAAATGAAGCACAACCCGGAATCAAGATTGCCAGGAGAAATATCAACAGTCTCATATATTCAGCTGATACTACTCTAATCACAGAAAGCCAAGAGGAACTAAACAGCCTCTTAATGAAGATGAAAGAGGAGGATGAAAAAGCTGGTTTAAAACAACATTCAACAAATGAAGATCACTGTATCTGGTCCCATTGCTTCATGGCAAATAGAGAAAAAGTGGAAACTGACAGTTTTATTTTTTTGGTCTCGAAAGTCACTGTGGATGGTGATTTCAGTCATAGAATTAAAGATTCTTACTCTTTGGAAGAAAAGCTATGATGAATCTAGACAGTGTATTAAAAACCAGAGATATCACTTTGCCAACAAAGGTCCGTATAGTCAAAGCTATGTTATTTTTTTCAATAGTAATGTACAGATGTGAGTGTTGGGCCATAAACAAACTGAGCACTGAAGAATTGATGCTTTCGAAATGTGCTGCTGGAAAAGGCTCTTGAGAATCTCTTGGACTACAAGGAGATAAGACCAATCAATCCTAAAGGAAATCAACTCTGAATATTCATTGGAAGGACTGATGCTGAAACTCCAATAACTTGGTCACCTCATGCAAAGAGCAGACTTGTTGGAAAAGTCTCTGATTCTGGAAAAGATTGAAGGCATGAGGAGAAGAGGCAATAGAAGATGAGGTGGTTTGATGGCATCACCAACTCAAAGGACATGAGTTTGAGCAAACTCCAAGAGATGGTGAAGGACAGGGAAGCTTGGCCTGGTGCAGACCACGGGGTCAAACATAGTTGGACATGACAGTGATGGAATAACAACAAAAATGATGAGAGGTATGTTTAAGTTTTCAGCAATCTGTTAGTCCTCTAAAATATCTGTACTGTTTTGCAATTCCATCAGCAATGAATGAGAGGTCATTTTGCCCCATATCCTCAAGCAAATTTGCTGCAATATTTTCCTAGTTTTTCTATTCTAATAATTTTTGTACAGTGCTGCCTTATTGTTATGTAATTTGAAGTTTTATAATGACATATTGTGTTAACAGTATTTTTATATACTTATTTGGAATCTGTATATATTTTTAGGTGATACATCTGTTCAGAACTTTGGCCCATTATTTGATCGGGTTGCTTATTGTTGTTGAATTTTTGAAGTTCTTTTTATATTTTAGATACTGTTTTCTTTGTATGTAAGTTTACAAATATTTTCTATCTAAACAAGATTATTTTTCAATCTCTTACAATGTCTTTGCCAAGTAGGAATTTTTAATTTTAATATTGATAATGATAAAAATAATCAAATTTGTTTTTTATTCATCATTCACTTAACATAGTATCCAACAAGTTACTGCCCATGACCAAATCACCTACATTTTTCCTTCTAGGAGTTTTATGTTTTGTTGTTTAATATGTAAACCTATGATTCGTGTTGAATGAATTTTTCTAACAGATGTAAGGTGTGCATCTAGATTTACATGTTTGTATGTGTGGATGCCCAATTTTTACAGAATTCTTTGTTGAAAAAAAATATTCTTCTCCTTTCAATTGCCTTGGTTCCTTTGTCAAGTATCTGTTGAATTTATTCATGTCTGCATTTTTTAGGCTGTCTATTCTTTACCATTGATCTATTTGACTAGTTTTCCACTGATACCAGGATGTCTTGATGAAAGTAACATTATAGTAACTCTTAATGTTTTGTAGTGTCAGTCCTCTGACTTTTTTCTTTTCTTTTATTATTGTGATAAATATTCTGGATCTTTTTGCTAATCTCATTAGAATCAGTGAATCATTAGATAAGAATCAGTGACTCATTAGAATCAGTGAATCAATATCTACCCAAGAACTTGCTGGAATTTGATTGGAATTGCAATAAATCCTTAGAGCATCTTTGAAACAACTAACATTTTGCTGATCTTGAATTATCTACATACATGAAATACTTCTTCATTTAGTTGGGTCTTTTATTCACTCATCAGAGTTTTTGTATGCTCCTTATATATACATATGCATATTTTTTAGATATATATGTAGTCACTTTAACTTTGGAATGTGTTCATAATTTTAAATTTTGACTTTTAAGTACTGCTATGTAAGAAAGTAAATGGTTTTGTATATGAACCTTGAACCCTCTAACTTTAGTTAAAATTGCTTACGAGTTTTTATTTCCTAATTCAAGTTTTGTTTACTTTTTTGGTTTTATTGCATTAGTTAGAATTTCTAGTACAATAATAAATAGATATGTTTGTATGCATATTCTTGCCTCGTATTTGATCATAGCAGCAAAGCATATAATTTCTCACAATTAGGTATGATGTTAGGTATAGTATTGTTTTAAATGTATCTTTATCAACTTGAAACATTTTCAGTTCTATTCTTACTTTTCTGAGAGTTTTTAATCATGAATGGATATTTGGTATTGCCAAATCTGTTTTGATATGATCATACAATTTTTTTTTCTTTAGCTTGTTTTGTGGTGAACTACATTCATTAATCTTAGAACAATGAACCAAACTATGGTATATATGTCTTATAGTCATCGTATACATATTTTTAATACCTTATAAATTTGACTTGCTAATATTTTGTTGAATACATACACACACATATATACGTGAGAGAGAGAGAAGGAAAAAGACATTTATTTCAAGGAAATGAAAATTATGGAAGCTACCATGTTCAAATTCTTCAAGATAGACCATTGGTATAGAGACGCAGGAAAGAGTCAATGATGTGATTCAGTTCCAAATAATTTCTGCTAACAGTATTCATTTTTGCTTGGGGGAATTCAGTCTTTTCTCAGTTAAGACTTTCAGCTGATAAGATGAGTTCCCACCCCACATTATACTACCTGAAGTTCATCTTTTAAATCTTAATCTTACTATGCCAAAGCCTTTGACTGTGTGGATCACAATAAACTGTGGAAAATTCTGAAAGAGATGGGGATACCAAACCACCTGACCTGCCTCTTGAGAAACCTATATGCAGGTCAGGAAGCAACAGTTAGAACTGTACATGGAACAACAGACTGGTTCCAAATAGGTAAAAGAGAACGTCAAGGCTGTATATTGTCACCCTACTTATTTAACTTATATGCAGAGTACATCATGAGAAACCCTGGGCTAGATGAAGCATAAGCTGGAATCAAGATTGCCAGGAGAAATATCAATAACCTCAGATATGCAGATGATACCACCCTTATGGCAGAAAGTGAAGAAGAACTAAAGAGCCTCTTGGTGAAATTGAAAGAGGAGAGTGAAAAAGTTGGCTTAAAGCTCAACATTCAGAAGACTAAGATTATGGCATCTGGTCCCATCACTTCATGGGAAATAGATGGGGTAACATTGGAAACAGTGTAAGATTTATGTTTTTAGGCTCCAAAATCACTGCGGATTCTGATTGCAGCCATGAAATTAAACGATGCTTACTCCTTGGAAGGAAAGTTCTGACCAACCTAGATATCATATTAAAAAGCAGAGACATTACTTTGCCAACAAAGGTCCGTCTAGTCAAGGCTATGGTTTTTCAAGTGGTCATGTATGGATGTGAGAGTTGGACTGTGAAGAGGGCTGATCGCCGAAGAATTGATGCTTTTGAACTGTGGTGCTGGAGAAGACTCTTGAGAGTCCCTTGTACTGCAAGGAGATCCAACCAGTTCATCCTAAAGGAGATCAGTCCTGGGTGTTCAATGAAAGGACTGATGCTGGAGCTGAAACTCCAATACTTTGGCCACTTCATGCGAAGAGTTGACTCATGCGAAGAAAAGACTCTGATGCTGGGAGGGATTGGGGGAAGGAAGAGAAGGGGATGACAGAGGATGAGATGGTTGGATGGCATCACCGACTCGATGGACATGAGTTTGGGTAAACGCCGGGAGTTGGTGATGGACAGGGAGGCCTGACATGCTGCAATTCATGGGGTAGCAGAGTCGAACTCTACTGAGCAAGTGAACTGAACTGAACTGAGAAATACTTAAGTACCATGAAATAATGTCAATACAGCTTATGTAACATGATATTAGAATAAAAAATAAGAAATAAATATATTTGCAAAAAAAAAAACCCACAAAGACACGTATATTCATAACAAAAGTTTAAAAACTTATAAAAATTTCAGTCTTTACTGATGGTCACATTGTCATAGCTGGTATTTATAACCACCTTCTTCAACTACTCTTCCCACATTCCCTTTGCTTTCAGCAGCCACCACAGCTCTCTCTCTTTCTGGAGAGTGACCCAAAACTTTAGTCCTGAAGTGTGTGGGTCATTAGTAGTCTTATCTGGACTGGCTCACTGCAGTTTTCCTTTGACTCTAATCGCAGGGCATGACAATACTAAAATATACCCCAAGGAGTCTCCTATATTCTAGGCATACTCTTCCTTACCTCCATTGTGCAATAGCGGTCCAACTTCTCTTTGGTAGTCAAGATCAGGCACCTGGCCAGCAGAGTACTTTTCCAACTGATTTAAAGACATATGGAGTCCAAGGTGGTTGAGTGGTAATCATAGAATTGCAGTTCAATTAAATTATTTTTATATCTTCTAACGGAAGCATTCTTCTCTCTGGAACTAAGACTTCTAGGGCAGTAGAGAATAAAGACAGGAAAACTAGGAATAGAAATATTGCTAGCAGGTCACTAATTGTGATAATGAGTGATATCACCCCCATTACCATCTCCAAATCCATAATCTGTGAATCTTGGCTTTGGAAATAGCAGAATGCATATTATATGCTCATGCAGAGCATATCGAGTTTCCTGAAGAACCTTGCTTCAGTCCTACAAAGAATTACCACATATCTACTCTATAGCTGACTTTCAAAAGGCCACCCACCCCAAGTCCCTGCCAAGCCAATTTCTTCAGCAGAGTGAGAAATATGGGATGGTCAGTGAATTCCATGAGCATGGGTCCATTGCTGCCTTTCTCTTATACAGTGAGTCTCTTGGTTAGAAACAGGGCTGGGTGGAATACTATGACAAAGGCTAAGGTATTTTGTAAGTCCATGGATGGTAGCTTTAGCAGAAGAACTGAATACAGTAAAAACAAATATGCATCCATTGAGTGTCTATAAAAGTAGGAGTAAACTGTTATCACTGCCCCATTAATGAAATTAATCCAATTTAATCAACCTATCAATAGATAGCTGGTTCACTAGCCTGAGGAACAGTGCCATATGGAAGTTTATTGTTGATCTCTGCTCTAAAATTTTGAGGACCTGCTCTGTGATTCGCTTATAGGAATCTCCCAAAGGCTCTGAACAGCATTCCTATGTGCCAACACTACCTCAAATCCCAGTTTTGTAATTGCTAAGTCATAGTCTCCAAGAGATAGAGCAGCTTGTGTGGCAACCTAGACCTGTTTCAGAGCCTTCTCTTATTCCATGCCCCATTAAAAACTAGTAGATTCGGGGTCATTTGGCTAATGGGACAGAGATGTAAGTACACCCAAAAGAGGAATATATTGCCTTTAAAATCTGAGGGTACCCCTAGACATTGTTCTTCTTTTAGGTTATAGAAATGACCAGATGCAACAATTTATTCTTACTTTAGATGGGTTATCTCAGCATGTCCCACACTTAGAAATTCTACTGAGGAAGAAGAACCATGACTCTTGTTCTTGTCTTACCGAAAAGTTTAAAGCCGTGGCTACTTATTGCTCAATAAGTCCAATCATCATACTGCTGTCACTGTAATAAACCAGTGTGATATCTTGTGGAAGGGGATGGTGATCAATGTCTCTTCAAATGGAATTATATCATAGAGCTAGAGAGATGGCATACCTTTGGTGTGAGATAGAGAGGGTCATTGTTGTCCTTGACAGATGAAAGCAAACTGTCTCTGGTGGACTTCATTAAGAGCGAAGGAGGAAAAAAATATACCACATTAATGTCTGTGTAGTACATACCAGGAAATGTGCTAATATGCTTCAAAAAGAAAATGAGATATGATACAACAGCTGCAATTTGAGTCACCACGTGGAAAAGCTTGCAGTGTCTACTGTCCTTCCTCAATATCCCCTTGTCTTCTGTGTAGACTAAATAGCCCAGTGAAATAAGAATGTTCTGGGAATCTCCACCTCTACATCTTTCAAGTCCCTGGTGACACACGTCTCTGAATCCCCTCCATGAACATGGTATGGCTTTAGGTTTATTATTTTTCTAAGTAAGAGCATTTCCAATGCCTTTCATTTGGCCATTTATACTTTTTCTAACTCTACAGATGAGGGAAGCAATATGAGAATTTGAAGCTGCAGGCTATATCTGTTCTAGTTATGCATTCTGGAAATGATAGAATCACCACAAAATGGATTGGGGTCCATGTGAGACAGATCTGAGCTAAATTCCATTGATTACCTGTATTCAATAAGTTCCTATTCTGACTAGTGGATCACAGTGATTTTGGGTCTCCTGAATTTGTTAGTTCAGAGACACTGTTGAGTAAGCCCTCTCCCTGAATGCCAGTCCACAGTTATGAGATTAGAACCTCTAATTATCGTTGAGAAAGATGAAGGAGAAAATTAACCATATAAAATTTTGGCACTGTACTGAGGTCTGTCCTCAAGGGGACCTGACATCCTCTTCATTTGAGGAGTGCTGCAAAATCACTGTGGATGCCGATTGCAGCCATGAAATTAAAAGACGCTTACTCCTTGAAAGTAAAGCTATGACCAACCTAGATAGTATATTAAAAAGCAGAGACATTACTTTGCCGACAAAGGGTCGTCTAGTCAAGGCTATGGTTTTTCCAGTGGTCACGTATGGATGTGAGAGTTGGACTGTGAAGAAAGCTGATTGCCAAAGAATTGATGCTTTTGAACTGTTGTGCTGGGGAAGACTCTTGAGAGTCCCTTGTACTGAAAGGAGATCCAACCAGTCCATTCTAAAGGAGATCAATCCTGGGTGTTCATTGGAAGGACTGAAGCTAAAGCTGAAACTGCAATACTTTGGCCACCTCATGAGACAAGTTGACTCACTGGAAAAGTCTCTGATGCTGGGAGGGATTGGGGGCGGGAGGACAATGGGACGACAGAGAATGAGATGGCTGGATGGCATCACTGACTCGATGGACATGAGTTTAAGTGAACTCCGGGAGTTGGTGATGGACAGGGAGGCCTGGCGTGCTGTGATTCATGGGGTCGCAAAGAGTGGGACACGACTGAGCAACTGAACTGAACTGAACTGATGTTAGCAGCTGTGCTGGAGCAGCAAGCAGCCAATAGGAAATACTCCACCTCCAAGGTGAGGAGCAGCAGCTGCACTTCTCTGGATGAGGGTGAAAGGATACCCCATGTCCAAAGTCAGAGAAACCCCAGTAAGACTACAGGCACTGGAGCGGCTGTGAGGAGATGCCCCTCATCCAAGGGCAAGGGAGAAGCCCCATCAAGATGGTAGGAGGGGTGAATTCGCATTTGGAATCAGACCCCATTCCCACTGGGGATGCTGGGAGGGCTCAGGCAAACCCTGTGAGCACCAGGACCCAGGCACCCCACAGAGACTGAGACAGAACAGTGTTTGAGTGTCTCCTGTGGATGCAGTGGTCAGCAGTGGACTGCTGTGGGGACAGGGGCTCTGGGTGTAGCAGACTTGGCTATGGCATAAGCCCTCTTGCAGGAGGTCATTATTAACCCTATCATAGAGCTGCCAGAACTTACATGGGACTGGGAAATTTACTCTTGGAGGGCACAAACAGAAACCTGTGTGCCAGGATCCAGGAGAGGGGAGCAGTGCCCCACGGGAGACTGACCCAGACTTGCCTCTGGGTGTCTGGGAGTCTCTGGCAGAGGCATGGGTTGGTGTGGCCTGCTGTAGGACTGGGGGCACTGAGTCTAACAATACATGTATGGGATATTTTGAAGGCAGTCACCATTAACTTCATTACCTCCACCATAGTTTCGCCCCAGGTAGATAGCCGGGAAGAAACACAGCTCCACCCATCCACAGAAAATTGGATTAAAGATTTATTGAGCATGGCCCTGAACAAGACCAAGAACAAGACCCCTTTTCCTCCTCAGTCAGTCTCTCTCATCAGGTAGTTTCCATAATCCTCTTATCATTCTCCATCAGAGGGCAGACAGACTAAAAATCATGATCACAGAAAACAAAACAATTTAAGCACATGGATCACAGCCTTGTCTAAATCAATGAAATTATGAGCCATCCTATGTAGGGCCACCCAAGATGGATGGGTCATGGTGGAGAGTTCTGACAAAATGTGGTTCACTGGAGAAGGGAATGGCAAACCACTTCAGTATTCTTGCCTTGAGAATCCCATGAGCAGTATGAAAAGGCAAATAGATAGGACACTGAAAGATTAACTCCCCAGGTCAGTAGGTGCCCAATATTATACTGGAGATCAGTGGAGAAATAACTCTAGAAAGAATGAAGAGACAGAGCCAAAGATAAAACAACTCCCAGTTTTGGATGTGACTGGTGATGGAAGCAAGGTCTGATGCTGTAAAGAGCAATATTGCATAGGAACCTGGAATGTTAGGTCCATGAATCAAGACAAATTGGAAGTGGTCAAACAGGAGATGGCAAGAGTGAATGCCAACATTTTAGCAATCAGCAAACTAAAATGGACTGAAATGGGGGAATTTAATTCAGAGGACCATTGTATCTACTATTGTGGGCAAGAATCCCTCAGAAGAAATGGAGTAGCCATCATAGTAAACGAAAGAGTCCAAAATACAGTACTTGTATGCAATCTCAAAAACGACAGAATGATCTCTATTTGTTTCCAAGGCAATCCATTCAATATCACGGTAATCCAAGTCTATGTTCCTACCGATATTGCTGAAGAAGTTGAAGTTGAATGGTTCTGTGAAGACCTACAAGACCATCTAGGACTAGCACCCAAAAAGATGCTCTTTTCATTATAGCAGAGTGGAATGCAAAAGTAGGAAGTCAAGAAACACCTGAAGTAACAGGCAAATTTGGCCTTGGAGTACAGAATGAAGCAGGGCAAAAGCAAATAGAGTTTTTCCAAGAGAACACACTGGTCATAGCAAACACCCTCTTCCAACAACACAAGGGAAGACTCTACACAAGGACATCACCAGATGTTCAACATCACAATCAGATTGATTATATTGCTTGCAGTCATGGATGGAGAATTTCTATACAGTCAGCAAAAACAAGATCGGGAGCTGACTGTGGCTCAGATATGAACTCCTTATTGTCAAATTCAGACCTAAATTGAAAAAGTAGGGAAAACCACTAGACCATTCAAATATGACCTAAATCAAATCCTTTACAATTATTCAGTGGAAGTGATAAATAGATATAAGGGACTAGAATGATAGACAGACTGTCTGGTGAATTATGGATGGTGGTTCGTGACATTGTACAGGAGACAGAGATCAAGGCCAGCCCCAAGAAAAAGGAATGCAAAAAAGCAAAATGTTTGTGTGAGGAGGCCTTACAAATAGCTGTGAAAAGGAGAGAAGTGAAAAGCAAAGGAGAAAAGGAAAGATATACCCATTTGAATGCCGAGTTACAAAGAATAGCAAGGAGATTTAAGAAAGCCTTCCTCAGTGATCAGTGCAAAGAAATAGAGGAAAACAATAGAATGGGAAAGACTAGAGATCTTGTCAAGAAAATTAGAGATAACAAGGGAATATTTCATGCAAAAATGGGCTCGATAAAGGACAGAAATGGTATGGACCTAACTGAAGCAGAAGATATTAAGAAAAGGTGTCAAGAATACACAGATAAACTGTACAAAAAAGATCTTCATGACCCAGATAATCACGATGGTGTGATCACTCACCTAGAGACAGACATCCTGGAATGTGAAGTCAAGTGGGCCTTAGGAAGCATCACTACTTGCTAAGCTAGTGGAGGTGATGGAATTCCAGTTGAGCTCTTTCAAATCCTAAAAGATGATGCTGTGAAAGTGATGCACTCAATAAAATTCAGAAAATTCAGCAGTGGCCACAGGACTGGAAAAGGTCAGTTTTCATTCCAATCACTAAGAAAGGCAATGCCAAAGAATGCTCAAACTACCAAACAATTGCACTCATCTCACATACTACTAAAGTAATGCTCAAAATTCTGCAAGCCAGACTTCAACAATACGTGAACCATGAACTTCCAGATGTTCAAACTGGTTTTAGAAAAGTCATCCCCTGGATCATCGAGAAAGCAAGAGAGTTCCAGGTAAAACTTCTATTTCTGATTTATTGTTTATACCAAAGCCTTTGACTGTGTGGGTCACAATAAACTGTGTAAAATTCTGAAAGATGTGGGAATACCAGACCACCTGACCTTCCTCTTGAGAAATCTGTATTCAGGTCAGGAAGCAACAGTTAGAACGAGACATGGAACAACAGACTGTTTCCAAATAAGGAAAGGAGTACATCAAGGCTGAATATTGTCATCCTGCTTATTTAACTTGTATGCAGAGTACATCATGAGAAACGCTGGACTGGGTGAAGCACAATTGGAATGAAGATTGCCAGGAGAAACATCAATAACCTCAGATATGAAGATGACACCACCCTTATATCAGAGAGTGAAGAAGAACTAAAGAGCCTCTTAATAAAAGAGAAAGTTGAGAATGAAAAATTTGGCTTAAAGTTCAACATTCAGGAAACTAAGATCATGGCATCCGGCCCCATCACTTTATGACAAATAGATTGGGAAACAATGCAAACAGTGACAGGCTTTATTTTCGTACGCTCTGAAATCACTGCGGATGCTGATTGCAGCCATGAAATTAAAAGACACTTGCTCCTTGGCAAGAAATTTATGCCCAACCAAGACAGCATATTAGAAAGCAGAGACATCACTTTGCCAACAAAGGACAGTCTTGTCAAGGCTATGGTTTTTCCAGTAGTCATGCATGGATGTGAGAGTTGGACTCTAAAGAAAGCTGAGCGCTGAAGAATTGATGTTTTTGTACTGTGGAGTTGGAGAAGACTCTTGAGAGTCCCTTGGACTGCAAGGAGATCCAACCAGTCAATCCTAAAGGAGATCAGTCTTGAGCGTTCATTGTAAAAACTGATGTTAAGGCTCAAACTCCAATACTTTGGCCACTTGATGCGAAGGGTTGACTCATTTGAAAGACCCTGATGCTGGGAAGAATTTAAGGTGGGAGAAGAAGGGGATGACAGAAGATGAGGTGGTTGGATCGCATCACCAACTCAATTGATATGAGTTTGAGTCAATGTCAGGAGTTGGTCTTGGACAGAGAGGCCTGGTTTTCTGCAGCCATGGGGTCAGCAAGAGTTAGACACGACTGAGCCACTGAAGTGAACTGAACTGAACTGTTGTTGTGATTTAGTCACTAAGTCTTATATTCTCTTTTGTGACCCCATGGACTTTAGCCCACCAAGTTCCTTTGTCCATTGGATTTACCAGGCAAGAATACCAGAGTGGATTATCATTTCGATCTCCATGGGCTATCCCAAGCCCAGGGATTGAGCCCATGTCTCCTCTATTGGCAGGTGGATTCTTTACTGAGACACCAGGTAAACTGGCTCAAATCTGGGTATTGGCTGAGTGACTCTGACTTTTATTTTTTTAATTTTAAATAAGATTTTTATTTACTTGACTTGGAGCATTTCTGCACATATAGGCCAAGCAAGACTTTCAGTTCAGTTCAGTTCAGTCGCTCAGTCGTGTCCGACTCTCCGCGACCCCATGAATCACAGCACGCCAGGCCTCCCTGTCCATCACCAACTCCCGGAGTTCACTCAAACACATGTCCACAGAGTCGGTGATGCCATCAAGCAAAGGAGAAAAGCAAAGATATAAGCATCTGAATGCAGAGTTCCAAAGAACATCAAGGAGAGATAAGAAAGCCTTCCTCAGTGATCAATGCAAAGAAATAGAGGAAAACAACAGAATAGCAAAAACAAGAGACCTCTTCAAGAAAATTAGAGATTCCAAGGGAACATTTCATGAAAAGATGGGCTCGATAAAGGACAGAAATGGTATGGACCTAATAGAAGCAGAAGATATTAAGAAGAGGTGGCATGAATACACAGAAGAACTGTACAAAAAAGATCTTCACGACCAAGATAGTCACGATAACGTGATCACTGACATAGAGCCAGACATCTTGGAATGTGAAGTCAAGTGGGCCTTAGAAAGCATCACTACGAACAAAGCTAGTGGAGGTGATGGAATTCCAGTTGAGCTATTTCAAGTCTTGAAAGATGATGCTGTGAAAGTGCTGCACTCAATATGCCAGCAAATTTGGAAAACTCAGCAGTGGCCAGAGGACTGGAAAAGGTCAGTCTTCATTCCAATCCCAAAGAAAGGGAATGCCAAAGAAGCAAGACTTTAGTAACCTTTATAACTCTATCCCTTCTAGAAACAGCATGATGCCGTGCCATGTGGCCAATAGCTTAGGTCTATTCCAGCCAGAATATTCTAACTGCTGCTTTAGCTCTGTTGTCTAACATGGTAAGTGCGCTTATCTTGCATTTGGCAATCTGATGCCACCACTTATCCCCTGACGCCTGAGATCCAGTTATGTCCATTGCATTAAAGTTCCCCACGTCAGTGACAGTGATTCCAATCTTCAGTTCAGTTGAGTTGCTCCATCTTGTCCGACTCTTTGCGACCCCATGGACTGCAGCACTCCAGGCCTCCCTGTCCATCCCCAACTCCCGGAGTCCACCCAAACCCATGTCCATTGAGTTGGTGATGCCATACAATCATCATCCTCTGTCGTCCCCTTCTTCTACTGCCTTCAATCTTTCCCAGCATCAGGGTCTTTTCAAATGAGTCAGCTCTTCTCATCAGGTGGCCAAAGTATTAGAGTTTGAGCTTCAACATCAGTCTTTCCAATGAACATTCAGGACTGATCTACTTTTGAATGGACTGGTTGGATTTGTTTGCAGTCCAAGCGACTCTCAAGAGCCTCCAAATCCACAGTTCAAAAGCATCAATCCTTTGGCACTCAGCTTTCTTTATAGAACTTTGGAATTTAAGATTCCGATCTTAAATTCTGGTTAGAGAATATAAACCAAGAGAATATCCTCTTGGTTATGAGAATATCCTCTTTGAGGATATTGAGGCTCCCCTCAAAAATTTGTCTCTCACAGTATAATGAAATGTGTGTCCTCTGGGTCCTCTCAGGGTAGGTGAATAATTCCTCAATGAAAAATCTACTTTAACCTTCTCATCTTACTAAGCTTCTAAATCCCTCCTCTATACTACACTATGGCAACTAGGCATTTTGATTGTTAACTACTGACCAATTTTCATTCTACATTTCAGCCAACAACAACACAATTTTTTTTCTAATTCCCTAGGCTGCAAAATTAGATGTAGAATCTCAGATTAGTGTACCCTACATCAATAAATTTGACCTGATCCAACTTTATGGTTTTTTCACCATGATTGCCTGCACGCATGTATGCTAAGTTGCTTCAGTTATGTCTGACTCTATGTGACCCCATGGACTGTAGCCCACCAAGCTCCTCTGTCCATGGGATTTTCCAGGCAAGAGTACTGGAGTGGGTTACTATGTCCTCTAGGGGATCTTCCCAACAGAGGGATTGAACACAGGTCTCCCGTATTGCAGGTGGATTCTTCACAATTAGCCCCTCCACCATGATCACACACCCTTAGTGTTCACTCCTGCTCAATCCCCAGATTTCTGTTCATATAAATTATAAAAATCAGGTGGCTGTTTTGGAATGTAGCACAGCTCTTCTTGTGTCACACTTTGTACTTTACTTTTAGGGTCCTGTTTGGACTTGAGTCTAGTTTTAACAAAGTAGTAACAAACTGGGGTGGTGAGGATGGATCTGAGCAAAAGTTTTCTCAGAAGAGATTCAAATTTCCTTAGGTGATGCGTGTTAATCTTCTCAAAAAGAGGTTAGAAACTTTTCTATTGGCAAAGAATACTCATCTGAATTTAGAATCTTAATGTTTCCCCTTAATCAGAGTCTCCTCACATATCCTCATTCCACCTTTCAGGATCCTATTCTCACTTTAACAAGTGACACTCTTAGCCTTACCACTACAGTAGAGTAGATAAGGGTCTCTCTCAGGGCATACACAGAAATTTACAGATGTTTCTTTGTGGTGTTCCAGTTTGGAATTTGAATCCTCACACACATCATTTTACCCCATTTTGTCCAATTTTATTAGGAGCAACCAACCAGTCTTATAATAGTTGCTAATATTATAAGTGCACAATGGCAATACTTTATATATCTCTATTGTCATATCAGTCCATACACATTTTTAGGACAATGATGCATCTCATTACTATTAAGTTAACTTGATAAGACTTCTGGATTTGCTCTTTTAAAAGTATTAATCATTTTAGAGCTATATTTCCTTTATTTAGCTCACAAATTTTATACTCTCAGCCGTAAAATTTGATTGACTTTAATGTGATGGTGTTTTGAAAAGTATAAAACACAAAAATTGTAGAGTGTACTGTTGCAATTGTGTATCGAATGCTCTTTTTTTAATTTGATGCTTTATGGTGAGAAGATGTACTGAAATGAATATTTGTTTAAGGTGTAAAAAAAGGAAAAATAAAGCAAAAATTCAAAGTAAAAAATGTTCTCTTTACTACTGGGAATAGAGTCATTAATATATTTAAGTATAATCTGATTAGAGAGTCAACTCCAGGACTCCTAGAACTAATTCAGAAAGCTCATCCAGGATTCTCTTCTTCTAGAATTATCCCTAATACCAAAGTTTCTGTTAGTCTGAGTTCTCCAGAAAAACAGAACCAAGAGGACTGTGTTATATAATACCTATAGAATGACACAGAGAGACAGAGAGAGAGGTTTATTTCGGGAGGTGTCTTACATGACTATGAACACTGTCAAGACTTCAAAATCTGTATGGGCTTGAGACCCAGAGAAGAGTCAATGGTACAGTTCAAGTCCAAAAACTTTTTTCTGACAGAATTCCTTCTTGCTGGGGGAGATTGGTCTTTGTTCTATTGAGATCATTGACTGATTGGAGGAGGCTCACCCGCATGGTGGAGAGTAATCTGTCTCTTTTAAAGACCACAATTTAAATGTTGATTTCATTAAAAAAAAAAAAAAAAAAGTCTACAAAAAAATCCAGAATAATCTTTGACCAAATAATTGGGCACCATGGCTCAACCATGGCCAACTATTGCACTGTCTCTAAAGACTAGGTAATCTCACCTTCTTCAGTGTCAAGAAAAGTGTAAGTCCTAAATAATCAAAGAGGAAAGGTATGTAGTGTCCTTGGAGTAGAAAATATTTTGATTTTGATGAAGTCCAGTTTATCTAGATTTTTCTTTGGTCACTTTTACTTTTTAAATTTTCACTTTCACTGTTATGTCTAATAGGCTTTGACAATCCATAGTTGTCACATAGTTTTCTATTTCATTTTCTTCTGAGTTATTTAGTTCTAGAACTTACATTCAGATACATGATATATTTGAAGTTACTTTTTGTCAGTAGGGTAACAAAAGAGTACAATTTCGTTGTTTTAAATGTGAATATTCAGCTGTCACAACAAAATTTGTTGAAGAGATTTTTCTCCTCCTGTCCCCTTTGAAAGGCCTTGACATTCTTGCTAAATATAAACTGAATATAAACGTGATATTTTATTTCTGGATATTTTATTTTATTGTATTCCTTTGATTAATCTCTGTCATTATTCTTGTACTACATTCTCTTGATACTTAGTTTTATGTAAGTTTTAACATTAGAAATTGTGAATCCTCCAATTTTGTCCTTTTTTGAAGATGAGTTTGGCTATTTGAGTTCCTCACATTGTCATATGAATTTTAATATTAGCTTGTTATTCTCTCAAATTGGAGCTAAGATTTCCGTAGTAATGGTATTAAAATTGTAGGTCAACTTATAAATCATCACCATTTAACAATATTACGCCTTTGAATCCATGATTATTGGATGCCTTTCCATTTATTTCATTCTTTTCTTTTACATCAAAAGCCTTATAGCTTTAAATGTCATACTTTCTTTAAAATTATTCCATTTTTATTATTTTTATTGCTAGTGTAATTGTTCTCTTAATTTTATCTTCTGATTATTTACTGTTAGTATAGAAATATAATTGATTTTTTAAATATTTATTTTGTATCCTAAAGACTTACTGAATTAATTTACTAGCTCTAACAATTTTTTGGTTGTGTGTTTTTTGATGCTTTGGATTTTCTATAAACATCAGTCAGTTCAGTTTATAAATAATGACAATTGTTCATAGGGATAGTTTTGCTTAGTTTTTGCATTCTGAATTACTTTTAATTTTCTTTCCTAAATACACTGGCTAAAACCTTTAGTACAATGTTGAATAGAAGTAGCAAAAGTGGACATTTAGGTCTTGTTCATTTTGATGCCTAACTTTCTTCTTTTCTTGGGAAGTGTGCTGTTAGCTGTGGGTTTTTAAAAACATTTTCTTTATTAGGCTGAAAAACCTTCTTTCTATTGCTACTTATTTGGTGTTTTTTATCATTATATGGTATTGAATTTTGTCTAATGCTTTTTTGTGACTATTGAGATGGTCATGTGAATTTTATTCCTTATAATATTAGTATAGTGTATCACATTGATTTTCATGTAGTAAGCCATTATTACATTTCTGGGATAAATTATACTTGGTTACAGTATACAATTCTATGTATATTTTTCCTGAGTTTGATTTATTTATTTCATCTAGATTATTTAATATAATAATGGTATATAATTACCCATGATCTTCCCTTACAATCTTTTTTGCTTTTTAAAGATAATAATGATATCCTTTTTTCATTGCTGATCTTAATATTAATAATCAGATATTCTCCTGCAGTCCTTGTCAGTCTAACTAAATGTTTGTCAGTTTTATTGATCTCTTCATTGAACCAACTTTGACTGTTGATTTTTCATCTGCACATTCTTTATTACAATTACTTCTATTCTAATCTTTTACACCTCTTATTTCTGCTAGCTTGGGTTTGGTCAGATCTTTTCTTAATTTTTTAAGGTATATTGAGTTTTATTATTTTGGGTAATTTTTTTTTGTTTTTTCTCTTTTCAAATAGAGGCCTTTGCAAATAAGTTTCCATCTAAACACTACTTGTGCATATTGTAAATTTTATATGTTGTATTTTTATTTTATTTTATCTCTATTTTCTAATGTGTGTGTTTGTGTGTATTTCCATTGAGCCATGGGTTATTTAGGAGTGTAATTTTAAGATTTATTCATCCGAGGATTTGTTAAGTTTTTGTTATTGATTTTAATTTAATTTCATTGTGTTTGGCTAATAAATATTTTATTATTTCAATCCTTTTAATTTTAATTCTACAAGAGCTGCTGTCTTTCATAGCTGACATAATTTGAAAGCTGTTGGTTTCAAGGAGAGAAAGATGTAAATCAGGCAAAGTACAATGCCACATAATTCACTATACCCTGCAGTCAAGATGAGAGAGAGAGTTTGGGATCTCAGGATGAAGATACCCTGGAGAAAGGAATGGCTACCCATTCCAATATTCTTGCCTGAAGAATTCAGAGGAGCCTCGTGGGCTGTAGTCCATGGGATTGCAAGCAGTTGGACATGACTGAGGAACTAATACTTTCACTTTCACAGTCCTCAACTGTTGCATGACTTCGGTTAATTTCCTAAGTATGAAAAAGTAGATTGGATCAAATTTGCCAGTATTATTTTTACAAAGGAGCAGATTTTTTGGGTGTTTATACTCTACCATTCTGTTAGTGTTCCTTCATATTAATAATTAAACTACTAAATAATCCAAGTATCAGAGACCTTTCCTGTTTAATAATATACCCTAGCAACTCTTTCCCTAAATACCAGTTTGGAAAGAGATTATAGATATTATCAAATACTATGACAATGTAGCAAGTTCATTGTTGACTTCAAGTTAAATGTGTTTCATGGCTTTCAGAACTTTTTAATTCCAGTTAGATTTCCAGTCAAATTCCAGTGGATTTAGATTTAAATCCATTTGATTTAAATCATGTCTATTCATTGGTGATGGAAAACATTGCTGAAACTTTCTGAGGAGTTTCAGTAATAAACTTCAGGCCCAAATCTATGTAGGATCTCATAGAAGCAGCCATACACAATGGACAAGGCTATTCCTGGCATGACTCATGGAGGACAGGTGCCCTCCCCAACCCAAACTTGGTACACTGTCTGGAGTACATTGCAGTCATGGACTCTGTAGCCTCAGGATGAACATGATCTTACGCATATCTGCACTCTTAGTTCAGACACCTCTTAATAAAGGTGCTTAGCTGAGACCTTTCTAAGACAACCAATCTGAGTTCTTCCTATTGGAACCCTTGCAAACACTTTTATCTTCTTTGACTCAACATTCCCATCCCCGTCCTTCCTCCTCTTCCTTCTTCTAAGCAGTGAGTCTGAGTAAATACTCTTGGCCCCTTCAGCAAAGAATGGTGTTCTCACTTGCTCTCACTTTCCTGACTGATCACCTCGATACCTGGCCACGTTTTCAAGATACTTTGAATTCTTACGGTTTCTTTGAAGTGAAATTTGAAGTGAAGTCACTCAGTCGTGTCCAACTCTGTGACCCCATGGACTGTAGCCTACCGGGCTCCTCCATCCATGGGATTTTCCAGACAAGAATACTGGAATAGGTTGCCATTTCCTTCTCCAGGGGAACTTCCCAACCCAGGGATCGAACCTGGGTCTCCCTCATTGTAGGCAGACACTTTACCGTCTGAGCCACAAGGGAAGCCCATGATTTCTTTAGAACTTCATTTGTCTAAAACCTTATTAGTTTCATCTTTAAACTGCAGTGCTATGGTGTAAATAAAAAATATGAATTTAGCTTCTCTATAAAAGGCATGGGATATTCAGAATCATCCACAATCTTCTCTATATGTATATAAGGAGAAAAAACTAAACTCCAAACCCTATCTCTCTATATTTTCCTGAATCTTCTGACTTCTCACTCCCTACTCTGCCTTATATGCCCAAATGCTCTTTATTATTTGGGACATTGTCTCTGGAGCAACTCCCTGAATTTGAGTGCTCTTGTTCCCACTCTACAGCCTCATCCATGATATAGGGAAGCTCTATACTTGGAGTGCTTCTTCAAGATGGCAACTGTCATAGATGGCTGGTGCCATTTATGTGATCTGCTGCTTTTTTATCTGTTTTGCAAATCTAGCCTTTTTGACTCTGGCCATTCCTGGTGCCATGAAGTCATTACTTTCAGATATCCCTGGTGATGCTGTTTCGCCCAGTGTTTTTCATTTAACTGAGGAGCAGTAATCTAGTTAACCCTGATCTGTTCCTTATTACTGGCCCACACATGCATAGGGCTTCCCAGGAGGCTCTGTGGTAAGGAATCCACCTGTCAATGCAGAAGATGCAAGAGATGCGGTTTTGATCTCTGAGTCAGGAAGATTCCTTAGAGTAGGAAAATGGCAACTTCCTCAAGTATTCTTGATGTAAAATCCAATGGACAGAGGAACCTGGTGAGCTACAGTCCAGGGGGTTGCAAAGAGTCAGACACAATGGAGCACCCTGAAACTGGCCCACCTGCTACTGGTGCTTCACAGTAAAAGTAGGCCTCTTGAATCTCCCAAGATGGAGACTCAAGTAACCATGAATATCTGGAAATTCTCAGCTCAGTGAACAGGAATGAACCAGAGCTTCTCTCCTTGGGTCACATCTCTGCAGCCCCAGGTATTCACAAATATGTGCAATGTCTCTTAACAAAAATTTCACTAATAACGTCTTGTTTCTTAAGAGAATTTTGTTTGACTCACATTGCAGCCCACGTCAGAACCCCACACAGACATGTCAACAACATATTTGCAAGCATATTGGTTTTGGTTTAAAAGTGTTTGAATTCATCTGTGCCTAAAAGTGGCTATGGTTTTTCCAGTGGTCATGTATGGATGTGAGAGTTGGACTGTGAAGAAGGCTAATCGCCGAAGAATTGATGCTTTTGAACTGTGGTACTGGAGAAGACTCTTGAGAGTCCCTTGTACTGCAAGGAGATCCAACCAGTCCATTCTAAAGGAGATCAATCCTGGTTGTTCATTGGAAGGATTGATGCTAAAGGTGAAACTCCAATACTTTGGCCACCTCATGCGACGAGTTGACTCACTGGAAAAGACTCTGATGCTGGGAAGGATTGGGGGCGGGAGGAGAAGGGGACGACAGAGAATGAGATGGATGGATGGCATCACCGATTCAATGGACATGAGTTTGAGTGAACTCCTGGAGCTGGTGATGGACAGGGAGGCCTCGTATGCTGTGATTCATGGGGTTGCAAAGAGTCAGACATGACTGAGCAACTGAACTGAACTGAACTGAATTTAAAAATGTATTGTCAAACAAATAATTTGAAACATTCAAACATCAGATTTTTTATTGTATGTTGACATGTACAGGTGTTAGGAAAAGGGAAAGAGATTACTTAACCACAGGGAAGCATTTCCAAATACTGAGTGAATTAGTTTTATTATTATGGGGCACTAATTTCTGTGTCATCTTTATTCTAACAATGGTCACTTCTCAAGTAGCAATGACTTTGAACACCTGGGAAGATTTCATAACAATTTGTTTAGCATTTAAAAACAGGTAATATCTTGTTTCAACACTTAGAACTTGGATTATATTCAGAATTCCTTTTTACTAGAGAGATATATCCATCTATTCACTTAAACAGAGGCATGTGTCTGAACAGCTGCTGGTTTCAAACTCATTTCCTGCACTTATTTATAAACACTCTGAACACATTTCCCAGTGTCACCAAGGCATTGCTATAAAACTAAAAATAAGAAGGGGAAATATTTTCCAGATACTGCAGACTCTTAGAGCAGACTGCTGCAGAGAGCGGGCACATCATTCCAGTACTTTGAGCACAGTTTTCATTGATTCTTGTGAAGTATCCTATCCATCTGAAGATTAATTGAAATAAAACAATACCAAAGTATCTGTCATGAAGATTGACAAATCAAAATGTGAGTTATTGTTTTTGTATTTTATTTTGAAAGAAACAGAAAATCCAGCTAGTAATTCAATGATCTAAATAATTCACATTTCCTCAAGCTTCATTTTATCTTTGTGCAGTATTTTTATTTCAACCACAAGTGTTCATGAAACTCATATTTTCAAAGCTGAACTTTTGTACTATGCTTTAGTTCATAGAAATGGCTTGACTGATCAACCACAAATAACTAATTTAGCACAATCTAAAATTTTATATTATACTTAAATGATAGCTAAACAATACACAAAACACATCCTTCTGTTCAACTGAATACTGAAGATATTGAGTGAAAATATAATCAATGAGCATTCATTTATGACCTCATGAGCATATCCACACAAAGCACATGGCAAAGGAAAAATTGTTCTTTCCTATATTATAGATTGATGTATGATTGCATATCCCCATTCCAAAATGTGAGCCAGATTATAATAAGCTCAAAAACAAGTACTCAGAAATAATAAAATTAAATTTACACAAGCAGAAGCATGTTTTAAAATCTCCAAAATACATGTGCTGTGTTTGGAAGCAAATTTGGCTATGAATTTTGTTTAATCAGAAAAAAAGGAAAGTTAGTTATGTGATTGTCCCTGTTGGAAAAAGTGGGCTTATCAGGTCATCAGGAAAGGCAAACCTTGCTTCAATGTTAATTTACAAAAATAATGTATAGAATAGTAAATATTTATTTAATGCTATGTTCATGTGAGACACAACTATGCCACTTATTTGCACATTTTTAGTAGTGACTGAACAATTGCTGAGACAACATGTAAAATTCAACTCATTGTTAGAATTAAGATGAATTATTACAACATATCATGGTTTGTTAGCCATGAACTTATGTAATCAATCTGAGCAATATTAGGTCTTTTAAAAAAAGATGGCATTTTTTGAAATTGTGCCAATGTTATCTTAGATGGTAAAGAATCTGCCTGCAATGCAGGAGACCTGGGTTCTATTCCCAGGTCAGGAAGATCCTTTTGAGAAAAGAATGGCTACCCAGTCCAGTATTCTTGCCTGGAAAATTCCATGGCCAGAGACAGGCTACAGTCCATGGGGTCACAAAGAGTCAAACACAACTGATCAAATTTCACTTTCAAAATCTAGGTAGCTCAAGAGAAAGCAGTTATTCTTTTCAGTCAATGAAACTGCCATGAAATTGTTTTTACAATGCTGTTTTCATTTCTTAAACTTTGTGAAAATTCCACCAAGATATTTAGTATTAATATATCACTTACCCTCAAGAGTTTTATTTAATAAGGTAAATTTTGCATTGTATGGGCTTCATTCATGCCTGTTGTTTCTCTAAAATCTTTACTTTTAGATTTTAAAATTGCCATTTTAAAAAGATCCTCAAGTTTTACACACAATGAGGGCTAACAGATATTGAGCATTATTCCTGCCAGAAAATATGCTAAAAGCTTTATGCACTTACATCATGTAATTCACAAAAGGATCTTATTAATCTTGGTTTAAAAAAAGTAGAAAGAAAACTAAAGTACATGGAGAGTTAGTAACTACCCCTGGGCTTCCCTGGTGTTCAGATGGTAAAGAATACGCTTGCAAAGCATGAAACCAGGGTTCAATCCCTGGGTCAGGGAAGACTCCCTGGAGAAGGGCATGGCAACCCACTTTACTGTTCTTGTCTGAAGAATCCTCTGGACAGATGAGACTGGTTGGCTACAGTCTATGGGGGTCACAAAGAGCTGAACATGACTGAGTGACTAAACACACATACTGGTTACATAGTTCAACTATATCAGAGTATTATAACATAAACTCAGACCTATTTGTTTCAAAAGCTTATATTCTTAACCATTACAGAATATTACAATGTTATTCACAGTTTACTTTGTAATGTGGTGGCTCAGACAGTAAGACCTGGGTTAGATCCCTGAGTAGAGAAGATCCCCTGGATAAGTGAAACGGCTATCCACTCCAGTATTCTTGCCTGGATAATTCCATGGACAGGGAAGCCTGGAGGACTACAGTCCACGGGGTCTAAAGAGTTGGACATGACTAAGTGACTAACACTTTCACTTTCACTTGCAGTGTGTACAAAGAAAATTACTATTTCCTAAGTAAATTTGTAACAATTGAGAAAAGTTTCAAAAACAAATAAATGATGGACTTTCTTAATAAGAAAAATTTGTAAAGTGCTTTAACTGAAAATATCAAATTAGCCAAGCAAGAGAGTTGAGTCATCCAACTTATGTCTTTCACCATAATAATGTTACTGATGGATTTATTAGCCATTTTTTAAAGTAGAGAAAGCAAATTCCTTACTAAGCATAAAATATCATGACACATTTGTTAATGAATCAGTTCTCCTTTCTCTGATCCCAGAGAAATGCTACAAGCATAAAATATTATTTTTTGGGGTTGGGAGGGATTCTTACTTTTTTTTTTCCCCCTAGCTGTAATGTCCTAAATAGCAGGAATGTGTCCTGAATCCTCAGGATGTTCTCAATGTCTTATGTTGAGTGGATGCTCAGTGTGTGTTTGTTAGTTGAATCCATAAATTAAATAGTCAACGAGCTGGTGTTTCAGTATAACAAAATTGTCTAGTCCATTGTAGAGAGCTCTAGGGGCTCACTAGATCCTTATTCCTTCTCTCCTGTCTGTCTGTACAGTGAGACCGTATTTCCCAGACTCAGTGTGCTAAGCCATCTTCCCATTAAGCAAGAATCCTACAAAAGTTAAAAGAAGTTTTATATCTCTGTTTATATATTCCAAACCATAGTTTTATGTATCTGTCAATCTCCTTTTCATTCTGTGCCTTTATTTCTGTTCTTAATGATACAAGATGATCAATAGTTATCAATCAGTAATGATCAGTAATTATCAATAATTTTTCTTCACACAGAATTTTCAAGTATTGTTGTATCTTGCCCTTTTCCATATAAGCTCAAGGTGGATCAACTAAGTCAAATGAACACACAGTAAGCTACTTTAGTTTTCTATTTTCCATAGCTTTATATAAAACAGAAATGCAAAATATATTCAAATTGTTAGAAAAATAATCTCACTTTATAGATAATAAATAAACTTAATTTTTAGCAAATGAACTACTGGTTGGAAGGCAATATGTATAATTTAAGCATGATGGTTTAAATTAGTTTTAATCATGCTTAAATCATTCTTTGATATGGTGTTTAATAAGTAACAATGCAAAAGATTAAACATAAAGCCTCACATAGAAACAAAATGCTATCCATATATATTTGGAGACATTCCTGTATTTTATGACATGCATTGAAGATTTATTGTGCCTTGAAATTGAGGGGCTTTGCTGTACCTTGCCAACACATTTTTTTCTCATATAAATTATTAATTCCATAATCAACTCTGTTGAGACTCTGAAACACAAATATTAAAATACTCTAATATCCAGCCTTATTAACAGCACGAAGAGCACTTTTGAAGAATTTCTTGATAGGACAACCATGTATTGAAAGCAATGTAGGATAGCAAGAATTAGACATTGCTTTTTGTTTTTAAATAAAATTTTATTTTGAAATAGTCTAAACACAGAAGTTCGCAAAAGTAGCAAGATAATTGCATATACCAACACTCTGCATTTTCTGTTATTAGCACTGGGCACAACAGATGAAACAATTTAGCACATTATTAGGCCAAGGTCATACTTTATTTGGCGTTTCTTTGTTTTTATCCAGTGTCCTTTGCTGTTCTGATATTCTATCCATTTTACTACTTACATTTAGCCATTAGGTCTCCTGAGATGACTCTTGGCTTAAACAATTTCTCAAAGTTTTTCTTATTCTTGATGACTTTGAATATTTTGAGCAATACTCTTTAGGTATTTTGCAAAATGATCATAAATTAGAATTTGTTTATGATTTTTTCTTGTTATTAAATTGGGGTTGCAAATTCCTAGGAGAAGGACTACAGACTGGAAGTGTTGCTTTCTTCACATGATATCACTGGTATACACATACCATCAATACGACTCATTACAGCTGTCTATCAAGAAGAGGTACTGTTTATCAAGCTGATTGTTATATTTTTTTAAATTTTTTTATTGAGATATAGTTATTAATAATATTGTTAGTTTCAGCTGTACAGAAAGTGATTGCTATACATATCCAAATATTCATTATTTTTCAAATTCTTTTCCTGTTTAGGTTATTGCAGAGTATTGATCAGAATTTCCTGTTAAATACAGTAAGTTCTTGTTATCTCTTTTAAATATAGTAGTGTGTACATGTCAATCCCAAACTCCCAATATGCCCCCATTGTTAAATTTTGGTACTTTGAAGTTAATCCAACACTCCCTTTCCCTACTGTACTCTTTGTACAGAAGCGACAGCTCACATTTAAGTGACGGGAAATAGATATTACCTTTTGAATGAAGAGAATCTATGTAAAATCTTTGGGATTTTTCTGCATGGGAGATTTGTTTATCCTCTCACATACATTTAATGAGTAGTTCAAGCATTCATTTATATTAATATGGACTTAAGGATATGCACTTTTTAGTCTGGGTTATAATTCAAAACTATGTTAACTTATTTTCTTGCTCAAATTGTTTCCAGCTTTGGCCATGAGGTGGCCTTTCAAGTGACTCCTTTTTGTCTTTGATGCATCTCATCTCTGCTTTTGCATGTTGTTGTTTAGTCATGAGGTTGTATCTGACTCTTTGAATTACATGGACTACAGTCCACCAGGATCCTCTGTCCATGGGATTTCCCAGGAAAGAATACTGGAGTGGGTTGCCATTTCCTTCTCCAGTGAATATTGCAAACCCAGGAATCGAACCTGTGTCTTCTGCATTGGCAGGTGGATTCTTTTACTGCTGAGCCACCAGAGAAACTATTTTTGCTTGAAAACTTGCTTCAGTCTTGCTACCACAAGATAATGCAGCTTCACTTTGGGCAATTCTTGCTGCAATACTGTGAGAAACTATTACCTTACTGTAATATAACAATATCACTATCATAATACTATAATAAACTGTTCTTGAAGAAACCAGGGAGACAGAGGTATGCATCCTTGCATTGGAAACTGATGCAAGTAAAAAGTATCTGGGTGCAGGATTTGTTTTTTGCTATTGGATATTCTTGCTTCTGTGAGATTACTTCATAATGAAGATAGATTATTTTGTCCCAGTCTGAATTACATCTTGCAATCCCTGAGCTCCTCAATATTTTAAAAATTTACATACATAATGATTTACACTTTGTTCTTTAAAGTTCTATGATTTTGAAAATTCATAATGTCATGTATTCCTATTACACAAGCAGGCATCATTTTATTGCACTTTGTAGATACTGATAGCCCACAGTGGCCTATAAATGCTCAAATGAAAGGAAGGGGTGCACATCTCTCACTTTAAACCAAAAGCTAGAAATAATTAAGCTTAGTGAGGAGGGCATGTCAAAAGCCAAGACAGACTAAACCTAGACCTCTTGTGCCAAACAGTTAGCCAAATTGTGAATACAAAGAAAAAATATATATATATTGAAAGTGAAAAAAAGTGAAAGTGAAGTCACTCAGCCGTGTCCAACCCTTAGCGACCCCACGGACTGCAGCCTACCAGGCTCCTCCATCCATGGGATTTCTAGGCAAGAGTACTGGAGTGGCTTGCCATTGCCTTCTCCGATGTATATTGAAGGACAGTGCTACTCAGGGACAGTGCTACTCCAGTAAACACACAAGTGATAAGAAATTTAGACACCTTTGTCTACATGACAAGGGTAAGTGTTAGTGATACAGATAAAAGATCAAACTAATTACATTTTCTTAAGTTAAAACCTAATGCAAAGTCTCCAACTTTATTCATTTCTATGGGGGCTGAGAGAGGTGTGGAAGCTACAGAAATGAAGTTTTAAGATAGTGAGATTGGTTCATGAGATTAGAAATTGCCTCCATAATATAAAAGTACAAGGTGAAGGAATAAGTGCTGAGGTAGAAACTGCAAGAGGTTATAAAGGTGTAGCTAAGACAATTCATGAAGGTGAGCACATTAAGCAATATATTCTCAGTTTTCAGTAGAAAATAGCCTCTATTGGAATATATCATCTAGGATTTTCATAGCTAGTGAGGAGAAGTCAATGTCTGGTTTTAAAGCCACAAAGGATAGGCTTACTCTCTTCTTAGGGGCTAATGCACCTGGTGGCTTGAATTTGAAGCCAAAACTCGCTTATCATTATGAAAATCCCATGGCCTTTAAGAATGAGGCTAAATTTCTGCCTGTGCTCTTTAAATAGAACAACAAAATCCTGGTGACAACATATCTGTTTACATCATGGTTTACTGAAAAATTTAAGCCTACTCTTGAGACCTACTTCACACATACACACAGACAGTTCTTTCAAAATATTACTGTTCATTGGCAATGCACCTGTTCACCCAAGAACTCTGATGATGTCCACGGGA
Source organism: Moschus berezovskii (assembly GCF_049115385.1). Classification (NCBI taxonomy): domain Eukaryota; kingdom Metazoa; phylum Chordata; class Mammalia; order Artiodactyla; family Moschidae; genus Moschus; species Moschus berezovskii. The sequence goes on from NC_142462.1 coordinate 7,683,726, forward strand.
TTTCCCAGGCAAGAATACTGGAATAATACAATGAGATTAATATTGTTTCCATGTCTACAAGCACAGTATGTATTCTGTAGCCTAAAGCCTATAAATTAAAGAGTAACTTCAACTTTCAAATCTTATTATTAAAGAACTACACTTTGTAAAGTTATAGCTGCTATAGTGATTGCTCTATTGATTTTGGACAAATCCCAGTGAAAACCTCCTGGAAGGAGTCACCATTCTATATGCCATGAAGAACATATGTGATTCACAGGAAGAAGTCAAAATAACAACATCAACAGGAATTAGATAAAATTGGTTCCAACATTTATGTATGACTCTGAGGTTCAAGACAACTGAAGGAAGTAACTGTAGAGGTGGTGGAAACAGCAAGAGAACTGATATGAGAAACAGAGTCTGAAGATGTGACAGAGTTGCTCCAAGCTCATGATGAAATTTGAACAAAGGAAGAGATGCTTCTTATGTATGAGTAGAGAGGTGGTTTCTTAAGATAGAATCTCCTGGTGAAGACACTGGGAAAACTTTTGAAATGACATGAAAAAATATAGAATATTCCATAAAGTTATTTTTTAAAACAGTGTCAGGGTCTGAGAGGACTGACTCCAATTTTGAAAGAAGTTCTACTATAGGTAAAATGCTATCAAAGTGTATTTCATTGTACAGGGAAATAATTTGTGGAAGGCTCCTTTCATCAATGTGGCAAACTTCACTGTTGTATTTAAGACACTGTCACAGCCATCCCAACCTTCAACAACCACCACCTGGATTAGTCAGCAGCCATCAACCCTGACATAGTACCCTCCATCACCAAAATGACTATGACTCATTGAAAGCTCAGATGATGGCTAACATTTTAAGTAGCAAAGTATCTTAAGGCATATACATTATTTTTAGACATAATGCCTTTGCACAATTAATAAACTAAAAGATAATATAACTTTTATACTCACCAGGAAAAAAATTTGTTACTTGTTTTATTACAATATTCAGTTTATTGTGGTGATCTGAAACCCAACATGAAATATTTCCAAGATATGACTATAGCATAGAGTAACTAGACCACTCTAAAATTTTTTTCTGCTTCACATTTTCAATACTCTCTACCTCTGAAATATTTATTTCCATAGCTTTACATTTCTAGAATGTCATATAAATGTAGTGTGGATTCTTTGCCAACCTTTTTTTTTTTCTTTTTAAGCTGTTTTAATTTAAGATTCATCATAACTTTTCATGGCTGGATAGCTTATTCCTTTTTTACCCTTTGAATTGACTAGTACTCTCTTGTATAGAATTGCCACCGTTTATTTATTCATTCACTTATTAAAACATAAATTGGTTGCCCCTAGTTTTGACAACTATGAACAAAACTGCTATATGTGAGTGCATGTTTTATGTTTACATATAATTTACAGTCAATTGGATAAATATCTAAGCAACGATGGCAAGTCAATATACAGCTTGAAAGAAACGTCCTTACCCCATCAACAACAAATGAGAGTTCCTGTGTTTCTGTAACTATGCCAGCAATTCTTATTGTTAATGTTTAAAACTGTTAGTGATTCTCAAGGATATATCATAGTTGTTTTGATTTGGTCTCATTGACAAATGATGTTGAGAAATTTTCAAATGTGTATTTGCCATCTTCTATATTTTTAGAAGCAGAAAATTATCTACTTCTGCTTTGCTGACTAAGCCAAAGCCTTTAACTGCGTGGATCAGAACAAACAGTGGAAAATTCTTAAAGATATGGAAATAATAGACCAGCTTACCTTCCTCCTGAGAAATATGTATGCAGGTCAAGAAAAAACAGTTAGAAATGGACATGGAATAACTGACAGGTTCCAAATCGGGAAAGGAGTACCTCAGGTTATATATTGTCACCCTGGTTATTTAACTTATATGCAGAGTACACCATGAGAAACGCTGGGCTGTATGAAGCACAAACTGGAGTGAAGATTGCTGGGAGAAATATTCAATAACCTCAGATATGCAGATGACACCATCCTTATGGCAGAAAATGAAGAAGATTTAAAGAACCTCTTGATGAAAGTGAAAGAGCAGAGTGAAAATTTTGGCTTAAAACTCAACATTCAGAAAACTAAGATCATGGCATCTGGTCCCACCACTTCATGGCAAATAGATGGGTAAACAATGGAAACAGTGAGAAACTTTGTTTTGGGTGGGCTCCAAAATCACTGCAGATGATGGCTGCAGCCACGGAATTAAAAGATGTTTCCTCCTTGGAAGAAAAGTTAAGACCAACCTAAACAGCATATTAAAAAGCAGTCCGTGGGGTAGCAAAGAGTTGGACATGACTGAGCTATTGAACTGAGCTGAACTGACATTTTTGGTGATTTATCTGTTCAGATCTTCTGCTCAATTAAAGAATATATTTACTTATTTTTGACTGCTCTGGATTTTCATTGCATTGCACACGGCTTTCTCTAGTTGCTGTTAGTGGGGACTGCTCCTCACTGTGGTGTACAGGGTTCTCAAAGTTTGTCTTTTCGTGACGGAGCATGGATTCTAGGCATGGAGGCTTCAGTGACTGTGGTGCACAGGCTTAGTTTCTGCACAACATATAAGATCTTCGTGGGCCAGGGATTGAACCCATGTCACCTGCATTGGCATGCAGATTCTTAACCACTGGACCACCAGGGAAGTCCCTTCTGCTGATTTTATAATTGAGTGCTTTATTTTCTTATTGTTGAATGTTAAATATTCTTTGTATATTTGGGGTACATGTAAATTGACAAAGGACTTTAACAGTTACATTTATTTATTTATTTATTTATTTATTCATAAACTTTTTATTTTGCTCCTTGGAAGAATAGCTATAAGAAAACTAGACTGTGTATTAATACGCAGAGACATCATTTTGCCAACAAATGTCTGCATAGTCAAAGCTGTGGTTTCTCTAGTAGTCATGTTTGGGTGTGAGAGTTGGACTGTAAAGAAGGCTGAGCACCAAAGAATTTTCGTGCTTTTGAACTCTGGTATTGGAGAAGACTCTTGAGAGCCCCTTGGACTGCAAGGAGGTCAAACCAGTCAATCCTAAAGAAGAGCAACCCTGAATATTCATTAGAAGGACTGATACTGAATCTGAAGCTCCAATACTTTGGGCAACTGATGTGAAGAGCTGACTCATTAGAAAAGACCTTGATGGTGGGAAACATCAAGGGTTGAGGAGAAGGTGGTGACAGAGGATGAGATGATTGGATGGCATCACTGACTGAATGGACATGAGTTTGAACAAACTCAGGGTGATAGAGAAAGACAGGGAAACCTGGCATGCTGAATTCATGGGGTTTCAAACAGGCACGGTTTAGTGCGTGAACAACAACATATCCGAGTAACAGACAATTTTGATGTAGCTTCAGCAGAACAATGAAGGGACTTGATCATATATATACATATATTGATTCTCCTCCAAACTGCCCTCCCATCCAGGTATTAAAAGTTAATTGGAGGACTAATTGAGAGTAGCACTGATGTATATACACTGTCACATACAAAATAGATAGTAGTGGGAAGCTGCTGCATAGTAGAGGGATCTCAGCTCACTGCTCTGTGATGACCTGCGTGCCAAGTCACTTCAGTCAGGTTGGACTTTTTGTGACCCCATGGATTGTAGCCCAACAGGCTCCTCTGTCCATGGAATTTTCTTGGCAAGAATACTGGAGTGGGTTGCTATTTCCTCCTCCAGGGGATCTTCCCAACCCAGTGATTGAACCTGCATCTCTTACGTCTCCTGCATTGGCCAGCAGGTTCTTTACCACTAGTGCCACCTGGAAAGCCCCTATGATGACCTAGATGAGTGGAATGGAGAGATGAGAGGCAGGCTCAAGAAGGAAGGGATATGTGTATGTTTATGTGGATGATTCATAGTGTTATACAGCAGAAAGTAACAAAATATTGTAAGGCTATTATACTCCAATAAAAAGTTAATTATTTTCAAGTTTGCTTAAATAACTATATGCATATCAACTCACTTATATGCAACATACATATGTGAAATGCCAGGATGAATCACACGCTGTAATCAAGATTGCTGGGAGAAATAGCAACAACCTCAGGTATGCACATGACACTACTGTAATGGCAGAATGAAAAGGAACTAAAGAGCCTCTTGATTAGGGTGAAAGAGGAGAGTGAAAAGGCTGGGTTGAAACTCAACAATCAAAAAACTAAGATCACGGCATCAGGTCTCATTATTTCATGTAAAATAGAAAGGGAAAAAGAAAAAGCAGTGACAAATTTTCTTTTCTTGGGCTCCAAAATCACTGAAGATGGGGACTGCAGCCATGAAATTAAGAGACACTTTGGAAGGAAAGCTATGACAAACGTAGACAGTGTATTAGAAAGCAGGGACATCACTTTGCTGACAAAGGTCCATGTAGTCAAAGCTTTGATTTTTCCAGTAGCCACTTACGGATGTGAGAGTTAAACCATAAAGAAGGCTGAGTAATGAAGAATTTATACTTTTGAACTGTGGTGATGGAGAGAACTCTTGAGAGTTCTTAGACTGCAAGGAGATCAGATGAGTCAATCTTAAAGAAAATCAACTGTGAAAATTCACTGAAAGGACTGATGCTAAAATTGAAACTTCAATACTTTGGCCACTGATGGGAAGAGCTGAATAACTGGAAAAGCCCCTGTTGCTAGGAAAGATTGAAGGCAAAAGGAGAAGGGAGCCACAGAGGATGAGATGTTTATTCAGCATCACTTAAGCAAACTTTGGGAGATAGTAGAGGACAGAGGAGCCTGACTTGCTATAGTCAAAGGTGTCTCAAAGAGTCGGACATGACTTAGTGAATAAACAACAAACCATAGAGAAATAGTTCAGATAGATAGACTTTAGCTAACAAATATGCTTAACACAGCAATTATTCACAAGAAGCATGATATCAAGTAAGTTATAATTGTACGTTAAAAGCATTAATGGAGATAAAAAGAACATGCACCAATGCTAAAATTTATAGTTTTACTTGCTGTATATCTATTCAACACAACTCACATACAGCTAAAATTATGGAGAGAAGAAAAATAGAAAATAGAGAAGATGAAAGGAGAAATAGAGAGATAATTCATAGTGGTATATTTTAACATATCATTATTTTTCCACAAAAGATAAATATAACAACACTAAGTGAATATATATAATACTTTACTAATATAATAAAAATGTAGACCTGTAACATTAATTACCAACGTTAATGAAGAATGCAGTATCTTTATATTGCATATGGAATAGCCACAAAAAATGACAACATATTATAAGAAAAGCTCAAAATGACATAATTTAGGAATAATACAAGCTATTTTTATTACAGGGTAATAAGCCTAATTATTTTTTGCAGAAATGCAAAAACCAAAATTATTCTTTTTGAAAAGTGAAGAAAAACTTTGTTAAACAACTCCTTGGTAAATGAGAGAATATAAACGTATGGAATTTCCAACAAATGATGATAAGATACTACCTATATGAATCTACAGAAAACAATTACAATAACTATCAAAGAAAAATGCACTACTTTACATTTTTATACTGATCAATATAAATAATTAGAATGAATAAATTGAATTGATACCTCAACAGTTTAGAAAAAACAATAATTAAGAATATAAAAATAAAAGCAAAAAATGATAAAGGTAAAGATAGGAAAGTAAAACATAACAAAATACTATTTTTATCTGAAAGATCAATAAAAGATGAGGATAGTAAACAAAACAATGAATAAAGCAGAAGTTATAAATACTTTAAAAATGCAATATATTACGGCAAATTATCTTTGTTACAGGATACTTTTAAAAAAGTGGAGTATTTTTAAAATTCACATAAAATTAAAAAAAAAAAAAAGTAAAATCTGATTTACCAAAACTGATCCAAGTGTAATCTGAACATCAAACTATACCAATCCCTATAGATAAAATCGATATGATAAAAAGAATCATCACACACACAAATAACCATAATCAGATTAACTCCCCCGGAACTTTTTCCAACACTTCAAAGACTGGGTAATCCCAATGGTACATAAGCTGGTCTAGAAAATAAAATAAAAACACATTTCTGAGTTATGTTTATGTTTCAAAGAAAACATACCTCTAAAATTATCTAAAAGAAAAAATTACACATGATCAAAATATCACAAGAATTTTGATGCATCCACCCTACACTAAATTATTTACAAGATCACAAAAATATGTAGGGAAAAATAATACATTGTGTGTGTAAGAGAGATTACAACAATATAAATGTGTTGTATTAATCAATTATTTTAACTCACAATTTAAAAGGATTGTGAAAGTGAAAGTCATTCAGTTGTGTCCGACTCTTTGTGACCCCATGGACTATACAGTCCATATAATTCTCCAGGTCAGAATACTGGAGTGGGCAGCCTTTCCTTTCTCCAGGGCATCTTCCAAATGCAGGAATCGAACCCAGGTCTCCGGCATTGCAGGCGGATTCTTTACCACCTGAGCCACAAAGGAAGCCCAAGCACATTGGAGTGGGTAGGCTACCCCTTCTCCAGGGGATCTTTCCAACTCAAAAATCAAACCGGGGTCTCCTACATTGCAAGCAGATTCTTTACCAACTGAGCTATCAGGGAACTATGGTGAAAAGTGATATTATTCAAGTTTAGGTCAGAAGAAGTACTACAGATAACTATGAAGGTGAAATGTATCATTTTCATCATTTCAGTTCAGTCGCTCAGTGGTGTACAAATCTTTGTGACCCCATGTACTTCAGCACGCCAGGCTTCACTTTGTTTTTGCTTTGGTTCCATCTCTTCATTCTTTCTGAGGTTATTTCTCATTCTTCTCCAGTAGCATATTGGGCACCTACCAACCTGAGGAGTTCATGTTTCAAAGTGATGTCTTTTTTTTTTTTTTTTTTGCTTTTTCATACTGTTCATGGGGTTCTTAAGGTAAGAATCCTGAAGTGGTTTGACATTCCCTTCTCCAGTGGACCACGTTTTGTCAGAACTCTCCACCATGACCTATCCGTCTTGGCTGGCCGTACACTGCATGGCTCATGGTTTCATTGAGTTAGACAAGACTTGGTCCATGTAATCAGTCCTTTTGTAAGGGTAGAAAATATGAGAGCTGAGTTCCTATTTTAGGCCTCTTTTACTTTATGAGTTATGAATAAACTTGGTTAATGTACACATCTCTACTTACACAAATACTACTGTGTGATTGTCATTCTACCATGAGAGGGCAGCTAAGTGTAGTTCTATCTTGAAAAGTATACTATAGGTTATCAAGTTTACAAAGAAGAGTGACAGAATGCAATAGGGAGACTCTTGAATTTGAGCACACAATGTATTTAAAAAGATTAAGTCCAAAGTGTTGCAATTTGATAGACAGCTCTGAATAGGGATGCAATGATCCCACTTGACATCCTGAATTCACCCCAAAGAGGAATCACTTGTGTCTTGGGCTGAGTCTGCAATTCATGCTTCCCTCCACTGATACAGGCCACCCAACTCACGTTATGGTGCAGCATCCTAACAGGACGAGCCAGAACTGCACTCGTTGGAACCAAAGAATTCCTGGTAGTGACGACTGACTGACTGGCTGTATTCCATGAGGAAAAAATACTGTCAAGAGAAATTTCATCACAAATACACTTGCTGATAATTATGAAAATTACTCGCTTTCTACAAAGAGAAATTCATTAATATCTAGTGAAACCAAAGATGGGGATTCCCACAGACAGAGTTGTTCAACCATTAAAACTTTCTTGCACGTGTGTCCAAGGTGACATATACACAGTTGATTATTTTTAGCACTTCTCCTAGTAACAAAATGTTTAAAAGTCCTAAACTGTCAATAGTGAATCATTGTTTTTAAGTGTTTATATGATGAAGTACTTACTATTTAATGTGAAAATGAATTAGCAAAGCCATACATTTTAAATATCAAAGAATGACAAAGTTATTCTTCTCTATAACAGAGAATAATCTCAAAGAGAAAGTCCCATGAGATAAAGTAAAATAAATTGCAAAATGAAACCTGCAATATGATGGCATTCATATGACATTTTAAATTATGCAAAATAATTCTATATATGATTGTAATGTATTCAATATAGTGAACAGATAAAAGTGATTAACAAGTGAGCTATTGATTCCTTGGTGGAGCATTGAGTTAGACAGAGGAATTAACAAGGAAGAGACAGGTACAGGGATACAAATATATGTGATAGTTCATAAATCAGGCATTCAATTTTATTTTTGCTATTTTGGGGCTATTTCATAATGTGATTTTAAATAAAACAGTTTAGAATATAATAGGCAAGTTATTAAAATAATTTCAGGGCTAAAATAAGATTTTATTTATAGAGAAGATTTTTGGAGAATATACTTATTGGGAAATAATTAGAATAATTTAAACAGCAGTGTTCTTCATCCTTACTGGGTCATAAATGAGTGGATTACACAGTGAAGCCATTAGAATTTGTACAGAACAGATAAAAGGCAATGTGGTAATAGATGACTTTTATTGTAGTTTAACTACGGGAACTATAGCTATTTATTTAATTGGAAGAACTCAGGAAATGGAGAATTTGTGCAGCAAAGCCTATAAGGTGATGTTTACTTGGAAATCCAAAAGAAGAGTATAGAGTTGAATCTGCAAGAAAGATGCAGGAAAATCCAGAAGAAATGAAAAGGCTTTTCTATTTAGTTCTTATTCTTAGGCCTCCTTTATTTCAAGGGTTTTTGAAAACATAAGTAAAGATAGTCAGTGTATACATCTCATATATAAAGTTCTTTTGTGAGTACAAGAACTTTAGAAAGTGCTGGAAGGTACAACTGTAAATCACAAAAATATAATGTGGAATCAAGCTTTGGTTCCTAGAATAAATTGTACTTTGTCATAATTTTAATATACAGCTGAATTTGATTTGTTAGAATTAAATTAAAATGTTGGCAACTATATTCAGTTGTGAGGTATATCTGGAGTTTCATTGTTCATGCTGTCAGTTTTTGATATCAAGGTTATTCTGGCATTCCTTAATGAACTAGGAAGTTTTCCAACATTTTTTAGTGATACAGAGCATTTTGCTTATAACCAGAAAACTATATGGTTCCTTAAAGAGTTTTCTCAGAATATTCTAGGTATTACTTAAAATTTTTACATTAATTATTCCAATTTGTTTCATAGTTTGCTATAGATTTCTATTGTTTGTGGGCTAGTTTCATTAGTTAATTTCCTAAAAAGTTCATATGCTTAATCTACACATTAAAAACAATTTAGCGTTATCAATATGTGTCAGTGAACACTTGGGGATCATTTGTGCTTTAGTTTTATGAAGTGTATTATTTTTCTTAACTGTTCATGTATTTTATACCTATCTAAGAAAACTTTAGCTATCCCCAAGACAAAAATTTTCAGCCAATATTTTGTAGACGTTTTCTACTCATCGATTTAGGTTTTTGACCCTTTTCAAGTCAAGTGTGTATTTGGTAAGAGGTAAAGATTGAGGTTTATTTTCTTATAGATATTCAGTTTTCATAGCACAAGTTGTTGAAAACATTAGCCTTTACTCACACACAAAAAAAAACCTTGGCAGTTTTGTCAAAAACCAATTGGCCATATATACATATGGATTTATTTCAAGGTTTCTTTTTTTATTATTATCCTACTTCCATTGATCTGTGTCTACTCTTATGTCACTAATGTCTTGTAGCTGTATAATAAATTAGAATCATAGTTTTGATTTGCATTTCTCTACCAAGGTCAGTCTAGTCAAGGCTATGGTTTTTCCCGTGATCATATATGGATGTGAGAGTTGGACTATGAAGAAGGCTGATCGCCAAAGAATTGATGCTTTTGAACTGTGGTGTTGGAGAAGACTCTTGAGAGTCCCTTGGACTGCAAGGAGATCCAACCAGTCCATTCTAGAGGAGATCAATCCTGGGTGTTCATTGGAGAGACTGATGCTAAAGCTGAAACTGCAATACTTTGGCCACCTCATGCGACGAGTTGACTCACTGGAAAAGACTCTGATGCTGGGAAAGGTTGAGGGCAGGAGAAGAAGGGGACGACAGAGAATGAGATGGCTGGATGGCATCACCGACTCTATGGACATGAGTTTGGGTGAACTCTGGGAGTTGGTGATGGACAGGGAGGCCTGGCGTGCTGTGATTCATGGGGTCGCGGAGAGTCAGACACGACTGAACGACTGAACTGAACTGAACTGAACTGAATAATGAGTGATATTAAGCATCTTTTCATGTGTTTGTTAGCTATCTGTATGTCTTATTTTGAGAAATGTTTGTTTAGGTCTTTTCCCCACATTTTGACTGGGTTGTTTATTTTTCTGTTATTGAGCTGTATGAGCTGCTTCTATATTTTGAAAATTAATCCTCTGTCAGTTGCTTCACTTGATATTATTTTCTCCCATTGTGAGGGTTGTCTTTTCACCTTGCTTACTTTCCTTTGCTGTGCAAAAGCTTTTAGGTTTAATCAGGTCCCACTTGTTAACTTTGTTCTTATTTCCATTACTCTAGAAGGTGGGTCATAGAGGATCTTGTTTTGATTTGTCTCATTGAGTGTTCTGCCTATGTTTTCCTTTAAGAATTTTATAGTTTCTGGTCTTACATTCAGGTCTTCAATCCATTTTGAATTTATCTTTTTGTATGGTGCTAGGACGGAGAAGGCAATGGCAAGCCACTCCAGTACTCTTGCCTAGAAAACCCCATGGATGGAGGAGCCTGGTGGGCTGCAGTCCATGGGGTCGCTAAGGGTCGGACACGACTGAGCGACTTCACTTTCACTTTTCACTTTCACACATTGGAGAAGGAAATGGTAACCCACTCCAGTGTTCTTGCCTGGAGAATCCCAGGGAAGGGGGAGCCTGGTGGGCTTCCATCTATGGGGTCACACAGAGTCGGACACGACTGAAGTGACTTAGCAGCAGCAGCATGGTGCTAGGAACTATTCTTGGAGAGGGCAATGGCAAGCCACTCCAGTAATATTACCTAGAAAATCCCATGGATGGAGGAGCCTGGTAGGCTGCAGTCCCTGGGGTCGCTAAGGGTCAGACACGACTGAACGACTTCACTTTCACTTTTCACTTTCACACATTGGAGAAGGAAATGACAACCCACTCCAGTGTTCTTGCCTGAAGAATCCCAGGGACGGGGGAGCCTGGTGGGCTTCCGTCTATGGGGTCACACAGAGTCTGACACGACTGAAGTGACTTAGCAGCATCAGGAAGTATTCTAATTTCATTCTTTTACATGTAACTGTCCAGAACATGGAAACTTACATTACCATATGTAAAATAGATAGCCAATGGGGATTTGCTACATGGCTCAGGAAACTCAAACAGGGGTTCTGTATCAACCTAGAGGGGTGGGATGGGAAAATATATGGGAGGGAGTTTCAAAAGGGAAGGGACATATGTACACCTATGGCTTATTCATGTTGAGGTTTGGTGGAAAACAGCAAAATTCTGTAAAGCAATTATCCTTCAATAAAAAATTTAATTAAAATAAAATAAATCAGAATCAGGTAATTTAAGTCATAACAATTTGTTCTTATTTTCAAAATTGTTTTAGCTATTTAGCTTATTTGTATTTCTAAATAGTTTTGCAATCTGTTTTTTCTTTGTTTAAAAAAATAATCGGAAGGATTTTGATTTCCATTGCACTGAATATAAATTTGGGAAAAATCTTAGAAATATGGATTCCGTGCATTAATGAAAATAGTCACTCCATTTAGTTAGGATTTCTTAAATTTCCCTAAAAAATATTTTATACTCAGATGTGTCCTTTTCTTGCCTTTATTGTAAATTTAAACCCTAGACATAGGGAGTTTTTTCATGTTATTTTGAATGGAAATGCTGTTTGTTTGTTATTTTAATTCAAAATCCGTTTTGAGTAATTTTAAGTTTACAGCAAAATCAAGCAAAAAATAAAGAAATTTCTCATGTATCCTTTGTCCTGAAACATTTACAGTTTTCCCAAGTCATCATCATTCCTGTAAAGAGTGTACATTTGCTTCATACAGTCAGTGAGCCTGTATTGACACCTGTGTGAGTGCTCAGCGACTAAATCGTGTAAGATTTTGTGAAACCCCATGGTATGTAGGCCTCTGGGCTCCTCTGTTCAAGGGATTTCCCAGGCAAGAATACTGGAAAAGGTTGACATTTTCATCTCCAGAGGATCTTCCTGGCACAGGGATTGAACCCACGTCTACACTGCCAAATTCAGACTTAAATTGAAGAAAGTAGGGAAAACCACTAGACCACTCAGATATGACCTAAATCAAATCCCTTATGATTATACTTTGGAAGTGAGAAATAAATTTAAGGAACTAGATCTGATAGATAGAATGCCTGATGAACTATGGACGGAAGTTCGTGACATTGTACAGGAGACAAGGACCAATACCATCCCCATGAATAGAAATGCAAAAAAGCAAAATGGTTGTCTGAGGAGGACTTACACATAGCTGTAAAAAGAAGGGAAGTGAAAAGCAAAGGAGAAAAGGAAAGATATAAGCATCTGAATGCAAATTTCCAAAGAGTAGCAAGGAGTGATAAGAAAGCGTTCCTCAGAGATCAATGCAAATAAATAGAGGGAAACAACAGATTAGGAAAGACAAGAGATCTCTTCAAGAAAATTAAAGATACCAAGGGAACATTTCATGCAAAGATGGTCTCGATAAAGTACAGAAATTGTGTGGACCTAACAGAAGCAGAAGATATTAAGAAGAGGTGGCAAGAATACACAGAAGAACTGTACAATAAAGATCTTCACGACCAAGATAATCACGATGGTGTGATCACTCACCTAGAGCCAGACATTTTGAAATGTGAAGTCAAGTGGGCCTTAGAAAGCATCACTACGAACAAAGCTAGTAGAGGTGATGGAATTCGAATTGAGCTATTTCAAATCTTGTAAGATGATGCTGTTAATGTACTGCACTCAATATGCTAGCAAATTTGGAAAACACAGCAGAGACCACAGGACTTGAAAAGATCAGTTTTCATCCCAATCCCAAAGAAAAGAAATGCCAAACAATGCTCAAACTACCACACAATTGCACTCATCTCACATGCTAGTAAGTCATGCTCAAAATTCTCCAAGCCAGGCTTCAGCAATACGTGAACCATGAACATCCAGATATACAAGCTGGTTTTAGAAAAGACAGAGGCACCAGAGATCAAATTGCCAACATCCGCTGGATTATGAAAAAAGCAAGAGAGTTCCAGAAAGACATTTATTTCTGCTTCATTGACTATGCCAAAGCCTTTGACTGTGTGGATCACAATAAACTTTGGAAAATTCTGAAAGAGATAGAAATACCACATCACCTGACGTGCCTCTTGAGAAACCTGTATGCAGGTCAGGAAGCAACAGTTAGGACTGGACATGAAACAACAGACTGGTTCCAAATAGGAAAAAGAGTACATCAACGTTGTATATTGCCATCCTACTTATTTAACGTATATGCAGAGTAAATCATGAGGAATGCTGGGCTGGAAGAAGCACAAGCTGGAATCAAGATTGCTGGGAGAAATATCAATAACCTCAGATATGCAGGTGACACCACCCTTATGGCAGAAAGTGAAGAGGAACTCAAAAGCCTCTTGATGAAAGTGAAAGAGGAGAGTGAAAAAGTTGGCTTAAAGATCAACATTCAGAAAACAAAGATCATGGCATCTGGTCCCATCACTTCATGGGAAATAGATGGAAAAACAGTGAAAACAGTCTCAGACTTTATTTTTTGGGGCTCCAAAATCGCAGCAGATGTTGATTGCAGCCATGAAAGTAAAAGACAGTCGCTCCTTGGAAGGAAAGTTATGACCAAACTAGATAGCATATTAAAAAGCAGAGACATTACTTTACCAGCCAAGGTCCGTCTAGTCAAGGCTATGGTTTTTCCCGTCGTCATGTATGGATGTGAGAGTTGGACTGCGAAGAAAGCTGATCTCCAAAGAATGTATGCTTTTGAACTGTGGTGTTGAAGAAGACTCTTGAGAGTCCTTTGGACTGCAAGGAGATCCAACCAGTCCATTCTAAAGGAAATCCCTGGGTGTTCGTTGGAAGAACTGATGCTAAAGCTGAAACTCCAATACTTTGGCCACCTCATGCGACGAGTTGACTCACTGGAAAAGACTATGAAGATGGGAAGGATTGGGGGCAGGAGGAGAAGGGGACGACGGAGAATGAGATGACTGAATGGCATCACCGACCTGATGAATATGAGTTTGAGTGAACTTCGGGAGCTGGTGATGGACAGGGAGGCCTGGCGTGCTGTGATTCATGGAGTCGCAAAGAGTCGGACACGACTGAGCTACTGAGCTGAACTGACCTGGACTTCCAGTGAACACCCAGGATTGATCTTCCTTAGAATGGACTGGTTGGATCTCCTTGCAATCCAAGGGACTCTCAAGAGTCTTTAACTTTGAAAAATTCAGTGATTGATCCCAGCAACTACTCTGAGGAATCCATGAAAATTTTTATGCAAATGATTACTTTATCTTAGGATAAAGACAATTTTATTTCATTTAAATCTCTTGAAAGCAGTGTTTTGTTTTCAATAAATAGGTCAAATGCATATATTATTTTTTCCTAAGTATTTAATGTTTTGCTGCTTTTGTAATATTTACTGTTTTGTTTCATTTTAATTTTTCAAAAAAATTTTTTTGCTAGAATATGGAAATATAATTGCTTTCTGTTTGTTGAATTTGCATACTTTTTTCTTAGCAAAGTAGCTTAAATTTTTAATGCCTCCTTTATAGAAAATTAGAAATGTCTATTCATGAAATCATGCCATCTTAAAATAAGTCATTTTTACTTTCTACTTACGATCAGTATGATATTTTTTTGTTTTGTTTTGTTTGTTTGTTTTCCCTATTAAACTGCATATGACCCTGGGGATCAGTGAGTAGAAGTGGGGAGAACAGACATGAAATTTTCCTAACCATGTCTCTTGCATCTCCTGCATTAACAGGTGAATTCATACCAGTGAGCCTCGTGGGAAAATATGTTTATATTTGCTTATAAATTCTGGTCTCTATAGTAATTTTTTTTTTAATTTGTATCTAATCTTTTTCATTTTTGAATCTATTTGGATGGACTAATTTTTCTCCTAATTATGGGTTGCATTTTGGAGCTTCTTTTTAAGTTCAGAAAAATTAGATGGAATGCAAAATAGTTTGCATATGTTACACTTTTTTTTTTCTTTTTAACTAATGTTAAAGTTTTTCTAACAAGCAATTGATTTACTTTATGATTATCTTGGTCATTTTGTGTTGACATTTATTCTAAGACATACTTTGGCAACCTCATAAGACGAGTTGACTCACTGGAAAAGACTCTGATGCTGGGAAAGGTTGGGGGCGGGAGGAGAAGGGGACGACAGAGAATGAGATGGCTGGATGGCATCAACGACTCTGTGGACATGAGTTTGAGTGAACTCCGGGAGTTGGTGATGGACAGGGAGGCCTGGCGTGCTGTGATTCATGGGGTCGCGGAGAGTCGGACACGACTGAGCGACTGAACTGAACTGAACTGAACTGAACTGAATTTTGTCCTACTATTGAGGCACAATATTTCTTGCCTCTCTACGGAATGCAAGAGTTCAACCAGGAAAATTATTTTCTGGTTGATAGGGTTATGAATGTCCTTTAGCCTTGTGTGACCCTGGGAAAATTTTAGCTCTGCCATCCATCTTTCTGAGGATTTTCAGTCTCATTTTATGCAGAGCAACGTTTACTCTTAAATATGTGACTAAAATATTTAGAATAAAATAGAATAAATTGAATAAAATTTCAACGTTTGAAAGTGTATATCTAGTTCAAAACCACTTTTCTTCTAAATTTCAGACAAAATATAAAGTCTAACTTTGTTGGGGGTGGACAGTAAAATGGGTGAAGGTGGTCAAAAAGTGCAAACTTCTGGTTATTTAAAAATAAACCCTGAGGATATAATGTACAGTATGGTGACTCTATTTAAAAATACTGTGTTGTATATTTGAAACTGGCTAAAAGAGTAAATCTGAAAAGTTCTTATCATGAAGAAAGAAAAACTGTACTATGTGTGATGATAGATGTTAACTACATTTATTGCAATGATCATGTAGCAACATATACATATATAGGCTCATGCTATACATTTGAAGGTAATGTAATGTTCCATTTATAAATGCTATATGCCATCAATTTTATCTCATTGAAAAGAAACACTATAGTGCTGTTGTAGATTTTTAGATATATCTGAAATTTATCCTGAACCTAGTTTATGTCTTGGATTCTCTTGGATTCTCTATCACAGTTAATGACAACCATGCTGTGTTTAGTCACTCAGTCATGTCAGACTGTTTGTGACTCCATGAACTGTAACCCACTAGGTCCTTCTCTCCATGGGGATTCTCCATGCAGAACGTAAGAGTGTTTGCTATGCCCTCCTCCAGGGGATCTTCCCAACCCAGGGATTGAACCCCAGTCTCCTGTATTGCAGGCAGATTCTTTACTGACTGAGCTACCAGGGAAACTCAAGAATAATGTGTAGGTAGTCTATCCCTTCTCCAAAGGATATTACTGACCCAGGAATCGAACCAGGTCTCTTGCATTGGCAGTAGCATATTTTACCACCTGAACTACCAATTACTTGGTATTTATTTTCACAATCAAATACCAGAAGTTAGCCTATCATCACCCTTCTCTCCTCTTGTGCTATACTTCTACTTATAAACAAGATAAAACATAAGAGGCAACACGGCTTTGTGGTTAACCTTATGGATTCTGGAGCTCTGATGCCAGGATTCATATCTCTAACTTTCATGATGTCTCTACAATTCAGAAAACGAAGATCATGGCATCTGGTCCCATCACTTCTTGGGAAATAGATGGAGAAACAGTGAAAACAGTATCAGACTTTATTTTTTTGTCTCCAGAATCACTGCAGAAGCTGATTTCAGCCAAGAAATTAAAAGACGCTTACTCCTTTGAAGGAAAGTTATGACCAACCTAGATAGCATATTAAAAAGCAGAGACATTACTTTGCCAACAAAGGTCCGTCTAGTCAAGGCTATGGTTTTTCCCATGGTCATGAATGGATGTGAGAGTTGGACTGTGAAGAAAGCTGATCACCGAAGAATTGATGCTTTTGAACTGTGGTGTTGGAGAATACTCTTGAGAGTTCCTTGGACTGCAAGGAGATCCAACCAGTCCATTCTAAAGGAGATCAATCCTGGGTGTTCATTGGAAGGACTGATGCTGAAGCTGAAACTCCAATACTTTGGCCACCTCATGCAAAGAGTTGACTCACTGGAAAAAGAGTCTGATGATGGGAGGGATTGGGGGTGGGAGGAGACGGGAACGACAGAGAATGAGATGGCTGGATGGCATCACCGACTCTGTGGACATGAGTTTGAGTGAACTTTGGGAGTTGGTGATGGACATGGAGGTCTGGCGTGCTGTGATTCATGGGGTCGCGGAGAGTCGGACACAACTGAGGGACTGAACTGAGCTGAACTGAATTAAAATTAGTATAATGGTTTGAGTTCTCTTTGTATGTTTCTTCATCTGCAAATAGATTGACAATGATAATAATATGACTATTATACAGAATACATGATTGCATGGTTGGAAATAGATCCATACTTGGAAAAGTATACTAAACCAATGTGTTTTTAAAGCATTTAAAACACACTTTTAATTTCTATACATATTTTCCCACTGTCAATGCCTAAATGCAAAACCATTATATTTTCACGTCACTTTCATAAGTGTTTGGCCTTATAGCACCAAACATTCCCCCCTTCCTCTAAATTTTTTCACACTAAAATAAGATTATTTTTGTGAAATGGAAATCCTCTATTTTTATACTTAGCTATTCTGTTTGCTAACATCCCTAAACTTTTTACCAAGGCATACTTGTTCTTATTTTGACCTCTATGTCTCCTTCAAGTTACATTGGTTATCCACTTCTTTTTTTCTTATATTTAAAGTTATTTGCAGTTCTTGAACTATGACCCACACTCCCATGCCTCAGTGTATCTGTATTATTTTATTAGCTCCTTCATTTAATAAATAATTGCAATTACTTATCAAGTCACTTAGCGTGACTATCATCTGCTCTGCAGTTTTTCTTGAAAGTTTAATTCTAACAATAAATCTTCAGCAGGCAAAAATTATTCTTTGTATCCAAAACAGATTTTTATGTAATAGTTGACATTATATGTAAGTACATATGGGCTGCAAGGAGATTCAACCAGTCCATTCTGGGGGAGATCAATCCTGGGTGTTCATTGGAAGGACTGATGCTAAAGCTGAAACTCCAATACTTTGGCCACCTCATGTGACGAGTTGCCTCACTGGAAAAGACTCTGATGCTGGGAGTGATTGGGGGCGAGAGGAGACAGGGAAGACAGAGAATGAGATGGCTGGATGGCATCACCAACTCGATGGACATGAGTTTGAGTGAACTCCTGGAGTTGGTGATGGACAGGGAGGCCTGGTGTGCTGGGATTCATGGGGTCGCAAAGAGTTGGACACGACTGAGCGACTTAACTGAACTGAACTGATACTACTTGAGTTATTTGCTTATGTATTATAAGGAATAATGCATTTCTTGAGGGTTCTGAATTTTACTTATTTTTCTAACATTTTTACTCCATGTTCTGTATATAGCACAAATGTTTGCTGAGGTAAAAGTTAATGAAATGTCCACTAAATTATTAAATGAAAGAATAAAGTTTGGGACGACAAAGAGTGTTCGGAAAATTATTACCATCTAACACAGAATTGAGCACTATTACAGAAAACTAGTTGATCTGATCACATAGACCACAGCCCTGTTTAACTCAGTGGAACTAAGCCATGCCGTGTGGGGCCACCCAAGATGGACAGGTCGTGGTGGAGAGGTCTGACAGAATGTGGTCCACTGGAGAAGGGGATGGCAAACCCCTTCAGTATACTTGCCTTGAGAACCCCATGAACAGTATCAAAAGGCAAAATGATAGGATACTGAATGAGGAATTCTCCAGGTCGGTAGGTGCCCATTATGCTACTGGAGATCAATGGAGAAATAACTCCAGAAAGAATGACGGGATGGAGCCAAAACAAAACAAATACCCAATTATGGATGTGAATGGTGATAGCAGTAAGGTCCAATGCTGTAAAGAGCAATATTGCATAGGAACCTGGAAAGTTAGGTCCAAAAATCAAGGCAAATTGGAAGGTCAACAGGAGATGACAAGAGTGAACGATGACATTCTAGGAATCAGTGAACTAAAATGGACTGCAATGGGTGAATTTAACACAGATGACCATTATATCTACTACTGTGGGCAGGAATCCCTTAAAGAAATGGAGTAGCCATCATGGTCAACAAAAGAGTCCGAAATGCAATACTTGGATGCAATCTTAAAAACGACAGAATAATTTCTGTTCGTTTCCAAAGCAAACCATTCAATATTACAGTAATCCAAACCTATGCTCCAACCAGTAATGCTGAAGACACCGAGGTTGAATGGTTCAATGTAGACCTACAAGACCTTTTAGAACTAACACCCAAGAAATATGTCCTTTTCATTATAGGGGACTGGAATGCAAAAGTAGGAAGTCAAGAAACACCTGGAGTAACAGGCTAATTTGGCCTTGGAACACGAAATGAAGCAGGGCAAATGCTGATAGAGTTTTGCCAAGAAAACGCACAGGTCATAGGAAACACCCTCTTCCAACAACACAAGAGAAGACGCTACACATGGACATCACCAGGTGGTCAACACCAAAATCAGATTGATTATATTATTTGCAACCAAAGATGGAGAAGCTGTATACAGTTAGCGAAAACAAGACCAGGAGCTGACTGTGGCTCAGATCATGAACTCCTTACTGCCAAATTCAGACTTAAATTGAAGAAAATAAGGAAAACCACTAGACCATTCAGATATGACCTAAATCAAGCCCTTATGATTATACAGTGGAAGTGAGAAATAGATTTAAGGGACTAGATCTGATAGATAGAGTGCCTGATGAACTATGGATGGAGGTTCGTGACATTTTACAGGAGACAGGGACCAAGACCATCCCCATGGAAAAGAAATGCAAAAAAGCAAAATGGCTGCCTGAGGAGGCCTTACAAATAGCTGTGAAAAGAAGAGAAGTGAAAAGAAAGGAGAAAAGGAAACATATAAGCATCTGAATGCAGAGTTCCAAAGAATACGAAGGAGAGATAAGAAAGCCTTGCTCAGCGATCAATGCAATGAATACAGGCAAACAACAAAATAGGAAAAACAAGAGATCTCTTCAAGAAAATTAGAGATATCAAGGGAACATTTCATGCAAAGATGGTCTCGATAAAGGACAGAAATAATGTGGACCTAACAGAAACAGAAGATATTAAGAAGAGGTGGCAAGAAGAACTGTACAATAAAGATCTTCACGACCAAGACAATCACGATGGCGTGATCACTCACCTGGAGCCAGACATCCTGGAATGGAAGTCAAGTAGACCTTAGAGAGATTCATGGCGAACAAAGCTAGTGGAGGTGATGGAATTCGAATTGAGCTATTTCAAACCCTGAAAGATGATGCTGTGAAACTGCTGCACTCAATATGCCAGCAAACTTGGAAAACTCAGCAGTGGCCACAGGACTGGAAAAGGTCAGTCTTCATTCCAATCCCAAAGAAAGGCAATGCCAAAGAATGCTCAAAATACCACACAATTGCACTCATCTCACACGGTAGTAAAGTCATGCTCAAAATTCTCCAAGCCAGGCATCAGCAATATGTGAACCGTGAACTTCCAGAGGTTCAAGCAGGTTTTAGAAAAGGGAAAAGCACCAGAGATCAAATTGCCAACATCCACTGGATCATGGAGAAAGCAAGAGAGTTCCAGAAAAACATCTATTTCTGCTTTATTCACTAAGCCAAAGCCTTTGACTGTGTGGATCACAATAAACTGTGGAAAATTCTGAAAGAGATGGGAATACTAGACCACCTGACCTGCCTCTTGAGAAACCTTCATGCAGGTCAGGAAGCAACAGTGAGAACTGAACAGGAAACAACGGACTGGTTCCAAATAGGAAAAGTAGTATGACAAGGCTGAATAATGTCACCCTGCTTTTTTAACTTATATGCAGAGTACATCATGAGAAACCCTGGGCTGAAGGAAGCAAAAGCTGGAATCAAGATTGCCAGGAGAAATATCAATAACCTCAGATATGCAGATGACACCACCATTATGGCAGATAGTGAAGAAGAACTAAAGAGCCTGATGCTGGCAAAGATGAAGGCAGGAGGAGAAAGGGATGACAGAAGATGAGATGGGTGGATGGCATCATTGATTCAATGGACATGGGTTTGGGTAATCTCCGGGAGTTGGTGATGGACAGGGAGGCCTGGCATGCTGCAGTTCATGGAGTCTCAAAGAGTCAGACACGACTGAGCGACTCAACTGAACTGAGCTGAAAATGCAATTATTTTGAATTCCCAATTGTATTCTGTTTTCACCACAATGTAACACCTATGAAAAATAGCTTATAATGTGACATTAATACCAAAGAATTATTCATTTACACAAAGGTAAACATGCCTCCCCCAAGAAAAGCATACTGATGAAAGAATCTGATATTCTACCATGAAAGAGGCTGTGATATTCAAGTCATTCTGCCCAGGATCCTTTAATCCTAAAAATGCCAGAGCAGAACTTCAGGATGTACTGACTGAATCAGAAAGGCTCTTTCTTGAAGAAGTTCTTATGCAATGGTTATAACACTTGAATTTGTTCAGAGCATATAGAGAAATGTGTCACACAGCTATCTATTTGAAAGTTCTCACTTAAAGGCATTTTTACTTAAAAATGTTTTATCCTGTTTGACCATGTTGAGAAAGATCAGGTAAGTTGCACATTAACGGTCTAACTCTGTGACTTCAGGCATATTGGTCTTGGGTCCCTGGCCATTTTCTGACAAAGTAGTTACTCCAAGCAAGAAGCAACTAGGAGTTATACAACAGGCAGGGTTTCATGTCCATCAGTTACTGAACCAAAAGGCATACCAATTTAGTGAGAAACCCAGAAAAAGGATATTGCAGGAGAATGAGGTTTAATTCACACTGCAGATTGTTTAAGGTGACTTTTAGATTTTCACTTGCCACACTGAACTTTGGTACTGTCCTTTGAAATTTGCCTTCAGATAAAATTGGAAAACATTTATTGAACACAGTGCAACTCATTATTCAAAATGCTATGAATCTTTAAATTACCAGCCTATGGAGAGACAAAATTGAAAATTTATAGCAAGTTTCACTAATCAAATGTTATAGACTCTCCTGGTTTGACAAGTTAAACAGTTAGAGAAAACCAAAACAATATATCTTGCTGTATCCCTTTTATAAATTTATTTCACATAGTTAATGGACACTGCTGTTCACATTTAAGGCTATTTTCCCTTAGGAAATATGTAATTAAATGTAATCTCTTTTGCATTACATGTATGTTTTTAAATGTTTAATTTTGCCCTGTTTACTTGGCTTTTGATTAAAATTAATCAGGCTTATATGCAAACACAGAGACTGGGCTCGTGTCATTTTCTATATTGATCATGCTTTAAAAGAGAAACAACGATTTCAATAATAATATATTTTAATTAACTTTCTTTCATTGAACACCTTCTACTTCTAAAACATTAACTCTTAACATTTTAAAAATAATTATTATTTATTGAAGACATTTAAAATTAATTACTTGAAATTCTCTATCATTCATTTTGAGATTCAGTATTAGGAGCATTTTATGACTGCTTTGGTAGAAATTGGAGTATCAATGTATTAGCTAGTACTTAAAGGTGAGGGAATTTTTCACTATGAATCCTACTTTTAGTAATTATAAAGTGATTATTTTCAATTTTTCCATAGAAATAAAGCTTAAAATCTCATCTTGTGAGGGCGATTAAGACACTCTAGAAAATTCACCACAACTAAAAATTGAAAGACATTATTAGATAATTTCACACTCTTGTAAGACGCTATTTTTTCAAATTGAAACAGAATCTGAATTTAATTAGATAAGTGTATGCCTACACTCTCCATGGCAGAAGATTCATTTAAATAAATTAGGAGAGATGGGAAATATATTTGCTAGGAAGTACATTGTGTATCAGTTAAATGTAAAAAATGTGAAGAAGTAGAGATATTATTTAAAAATAAAAAGGAAGAATGGCTTTATTCTTTAAAAAATCAATTACAATTGTGTCTTAATATATGTTTTTGTTGTAATATGTGCCTTCTTTATTTTACAATTAATTGCACTAAAAGAAATCTATATTTTAAAATAATGCCAATGCAAAGTAATCTACATTTTTTTCTTTGTAAAAATGATAAATAGTTTATCTTTCTAATGTTTTCTTACTCATCCATTTTTATTGATTGTATGTCCCTTATGGTGATGGAAATTCACCAGAAATTTAGTCCTCGCCCTCAAAGTCATAGTCCAGTAAAAGGACACACAGTGTCTTTCATTTGACAATTTTCTCGAGTTTTCTCCTACCATAGATTTGGGTGGTTATTTCCTTCTTATCAAAAACTCATCAGTCTCTTTCTGTGTTTACTAGGTGTAACTGTTTATTCTTGCAGCTACTGCTGCTCTCAACTATGATTATTTTTCCATTTTCTTACCCATTCTCTCAATTGTAATCCATCCTTTATAGACACCTATTACCTTCTTCATCAAAAGGGACACTACTGTTTAAGGATCTGTATGTTTAATTGAAATTGCCCTACAGACTGATGATACTACTGTGAGTGGCAGCAGCAGTTTCTGAACATCTTATTTCCCTCATTCAGTTCAGTCGCTCAGTCATGTCCAGCTCTTTGCAGAGATCCAACCAGTCCATTCTAAAGGAGATCAATCCTGTGTGTTCATTGGGAGGACTGACGCTAAACTGAAACTCCAATACTTTGGTCACCTCATGTGACGAGTTGACTCACTGGAAAAGACTCTGATGCTGGGAGGGACTGGGGGCAGGAGGAGAAGGGGACGACCGAGAATGAGATGGCTGGATGGCATCACCGACTCGATGGACATGAGTTTGAGTGAACTCCGGGAGTTGGTGATGGACAGGGAGGCCTGGCGTGCTGTGATTCCCTTTTACTTATTAATTAACTCAGATATTAGGGGAAGCTTTTTCTTTGATATTTTTCTATAATATTGCTGGAAATGTCTTTGTCTATGATTTCCCATTTGCCTTTTTATTATTATACCAATTTTTCATAAACTTGGTGATGTGGACTGAACTGTGCCCCACTGTCCCCAAATTCATATAAAGCCCCAGTGTCCACCGTGACTACTTGGAAATAAGGTCTTATAGGAAGGTCATTAAAGTAAATGAGGTTATAAAGGTGAGAGCCTAACTTCATGGGATTAGTGCACTTACAAGAAGAGACACCAGAAAGCTAGCTCTCTCTCTCCCCCTTTCTTTTTTCCCACCAGTAGGTCACAGCAAAGGGGTTCCCTGGTGACTCAGATGGTAAAGAATCTGCCTGCAATGCAGGAGACCTGGGTTTGATCCCTAAGTTCAAAAGATCTCCTGGAGGAGGGCATGGCAACCCATTCTTGCCTGGAGAATTGTATGGACAGAGGAGCCTGGTGGGCTACCATCTATGGGGTCACAAAGGGTCACAAGACAAGCAAGAAGGATACTCCCTACAAGGAAGAAAGTGAGTTTTCACTAGAAATTAAATCTTATTGGATCTTGATCTTGAGTTAACTCTCCAGCATGGTGAGAAAATAAATTTTTGTTGTAAAAGCCATGCAAACTGTGGCATTTTGTATGGCAGGTTATCAGATTAAGACAGCTGGTAAGTTTGATGTCCTTTAATTTATCATTATATTATTTTCTACTATGTATGTTATGACGATTCAGGTATAAAGCAAAAGATTAAAATAAGATGAAATATTTGTATTGCTGCTACTGCTGCTAAGTCATTACTAAACAGTTAATTGCTAAACAATTAATTAGTTAATTACTAAAAAGTATGCTTAGTTAATTACTAAACAATTAATATGTTGCTACCCTAATGTGATTAAAAATTTATATTATTGATGTACTACCCTATTATACTAGGGTAGGATTTTCTCATGCATGCACTAGAGAGTTGGTCATGAGTTAAACTTTTTAGTCAACTGACTAAACTATTCTATTATTTCCATATCATTTCATGTTGTTACTTTTTCATCTGTTTAAATACATGAAGGTTCAAGTCCATTTCTGTTATCTGAAGTCAACCTAGCCCAGTGCTGTCCCATAAATGTACATCCCAAGCCACATATGAAATTTTAAATTTTGTACTAGTTACATTTGTAAAAGTGACAGGAAATATGAAAATTTATATTAATTATATTTACTTTATGTAATATTGCATTTTTATTTCAATGCATTTAATATAAACAATATAAAATTTTTTTAAATATTTTATGTTGTTTTATATAAGACATTGAAATATGGGGTGTATTTTACATTTACTATATATATAGTTGTGTGTGTGTTTGTGTGTGTGTTTGTGTGTGTGTGTGTGTGTGTGTGTATGTATGTAATTATTCAGACTAGCCACATGTTAACTTTCAGTAGCAAAAAGGCATCCACAGTTCAACAGTTTATTTTAAACAGGAATATTAGAATCACTTCATTCAGTTGTAGAAATATTTTTTAATGAAATTATATTAGGGTTATAGATTAATTTTTAAGGGGTTTGTGAGTTTGTACAATTTATTAACACAGAATTGCTTGATTAACTGCAGATCTGGATTAGACACATGGGCATACAAACAATGTCCCACCTCTAAAATGCTAGAGATATTAAGCTTAATGTTTTTGTACCATTTTTTAATTGCAAGGTCTTCTATGTAGATAGATAAATGAAATAGACAACTCAATAGCATATTTTTAGACAGACCATTATCCTTAGAGGGCTGACTTTCCACAAAAGAATTTAGGTAGTATTCAAAAGAGTAAAAATTATAGGATAAAACTTTTCTTCAGTTCAGTTCAGTTCAATCGCTCAGTCGTGTCCGACTCTCTGCGACCCCATGAATCACAGCACGCCAGGCCTCCCTGTCCATCACCAAAACTTTTCTTAACTACTGCAAAATGAAAATAAACAGTATAATAAAACACGAGCACCCAGCAAAACACTGTGCAAGAGGTTATTCAAAAGATTACTGCAGAATCACTTCATTGGCATCTAATCATACTAGTATTTTCAGTACTAATGCTCTCACAAACCTGAGTACAGAAATGTAACCGTGTAAATAATTTGAGTTTCATGTTTACCCAGTATTATTAAATACTGTCCCATCAAAGTTAAATAAGATAAAGATAACTATAACTTAAACAAGAGTATGAATTTATGTTGAGAAGGCTACTACTATTCATGACCTGGAATGGGTAAAGATTGTGACGTAAATAAAATGCTGGAAGTCAGAACCACTATCCTAGTCTTGGCGGTACATGCTGCCCTGTCATGAGTTTAAGACTGTTTCTAAGCCAGTGTCAACAGATAGATTTGATTCACCAAACAGGATTTTAAATAGAAATTTCAAAGTGTTTGTTTAGTGCTCTCAGGAGGAACAATATCTATTTTACTATAAAAATTGAATTGAAAAATGAAGCCAAAGTATAAGACATTTTGGTGCACATTTCATTATTAAATTATTTGTATTTTTCCATTAGGTCTGTAGAAACTTTCAATTTTATGTCTTCATTTTGCTTATGCGGACTAAGACTTTGATCACTGCTGTTTGCTGCTATAGGACCATTTTTCATTTGATCTATGCTTTCATCAATCTTAACAATTGATTTTTGCACAGCCAATTGGATAGATCATGCAGTTAATAAAATTTAGTCTGGGCAATAGACAAACGAAAAACAGCAACATTTTCTCATCCAATATTATATTTTTATTGGAGACAGAAATATAACAGTCCTTCTGCCTCCTACTTACTTTCTTAGAAATATGTCATAGTGAGTGACATTTTGCTTTTGTCCTTTAAAACTTCTAAATCATATTAACAGTGGGTTAGTCCTTAGCTGAGCTCTATTTACATTTCAACTATATTTAGAAGTAGGTTATTACTCATTACTCAAAGTTGGTTTATTCACATATTTGATCATTTTAAAAATACCACCATTCATTTTATGCCCCAGTGTCTAAGACAATGTCATGCCCATAGAAATTGTTAAATATGTATTTTCAAAATGAGTGAATGAGTAAATCATCAATCAGTCAATTCAAGAGGCCTTGTTAAAAAATTATACAGTATTTCGAATGAGTATGTGGACTAACAGGGAGCCAATTTTAGATCTCTTACAATGGGAAGGATGAGATTTCTTCTGTCTAATCTTATCAAGCTGCTTCTGTGCTGAATTAGTATCTGGACTGTTGATACGCCCTCTGATAAACAGCCAGAAACCCATGCTGACTCACAGCTTTAGTGTCCTCACTGTCAGAGAACAATTTTTTCATAAGGTGTACAGGAGGTACATTACCTTTTGTACAAAGATTTGGACCTTTAAAGTCTTCACTAATCTCTTTGCTTATATGGCAAACTGCTGACTGTGACAGATACATTTCACAAAGGATTCCACCTACCTCTCTGGTCTCAACTACCATGACTCCAAAACAAAGCCTGTACATAAGGCACTTGGGTCCCCTACCCCTTACAGAATCTACTGGGGGCCTTATTTGCTTACAACAGTTTCAGAATGGGATTTCCTGCCTCCACTCTTTTATCAAAATGGTCAAGAGAGCTTGTGCTAGTGATTACAGACAAGTATAATTTCCATCTCTCTTTTTGGTTGAATAAATAGAATGATAACTGATAAATTCTCAGGGAAATTACTACATTAATTTGCTTCTCCACAAAACTACCTGCTCTATGCCAAAGCCACACAATCATTGATATAAAGCATACCCACTGAGTGCCTATGATGTGCCAGGAAAGCTGCTGGAAGTAGGACACTTAAGTTCCTATTTTGATGGAACTTGCTGTTTCAGTGAACATACAGATGGGGAGGAGTGGGAACAGACAATAAACTATCAGATCAATAAATCAATAATGTAATTTCAGATGTTATATCTCTGCTGACTCGACTAAAAGAAGGTGTTTTTACAGGATATTCTTGGAATTATCATAAAAGCAAATGAAAAAAAAAGTCTACCTTGGATGAGATCAAACATGGACTATTTATGAACTGTCAGTCAGGGCTGTGATAAGAGCTGTGTTAGGAAAGTGAGGCACTTACTTGCCTCAGGAGCAAAATTTAAGGGGATTCAAAAAAACTCAGTGATCCATCAGCTAGATATTCTATTCAATATTTTAAAACATAAAGACAAAATTAATGCTACATATTCACGATGAAGAGAATTTAACAATGTTATGAAAAGGCTGCTTTTATTTGTCATTATAACTCATGTACTCAGTCGTTCAGTCATGTTAGACTCTTTTTGACCCCATGAACTGTAGCCTGCCAGGCTCCTCTGTCCATGGAATTTTTCAGGCAAGAGAAAAGGAACAGGATATCACTTCCAACTGCAGGGGGTCTTCCCAACTCAGGGATCGAACGTGTGTCTCTTGAGTCTCCTGCTTTGGCAGGCAGATTCTTTACCACTAACACTACTTGGGAAGCCCTGTAAGATCCATGCAATGGTACAAATTGGATAAAGCATTCCCATCAGACATGGTCCCTAATGAATGACAATACTGTCCTCTACCTGTAGGTTTATGAGGCCTGAAGATGGCAGAAGAATAGATTGGGTAACAGAAGAATTTAGTCATAGAGCTTTTACTAATTCTTCTACTTGTTTCAAGAAATGGAATGATATTTTCATAAGTGTATGTGATCATGCACATTTCCTTTTGCCTGTCACTCAAGTGTGTCTCATAAGCTCACTGGAGCATCACAGACGAAGTGAAAGGTCCCAAGATGGAAGGTGGGGGCATTGCAAGAACTTTTACAAATTCCAGTGAATCGTACTTTTTGTGATTTTCCCCTGCATTTAGAGGGTAAAGATGAAATGAGCTTTTATCTAGGACTGCTGCTAAGTCAGCTGACATTCAGTGTTCTGTTTTTTTTCTTTTTAATTTTATTTTGTATCATATTTTAAGATTATAGCAAAGCTTATCTATAAGTTCAGAAAATATTTTGTTGTGTATCTGCCACTATTTTAACTTTAATTTAAGTGCATATACTTTTGTCTAGTAGGTAGAAGCCTAATAAATCTTTTTAAACGATGCTGTTTATTGTTATAATTATTCTTGTTATTTTTAAAAATTATTACATTCACTTAATACTATGACCTCTGGCAGTGTTATTTGCTAAAACACTTGTGTATTTATACTTCAGCTTTTAAAAATTAATGAATTATAAACCATTTTGTTGCCTAAATTGTCAAGATAAAATGTGAGATTAATGGAAGTTGGATTTAATCATTATTGGAAAGTCTTTTACAATCCTGGAATATCTTGTTCTTACTCAACAATACATCTGAAGCAATCTCATTGCATAAATGCTTTGAATCGCAAAGAGAAGATCAAAGAATTGTGTAATCGCTTAATTGACTGATAACACAGAGAATAGAAAGGAAGATTTGGATATACTCTTCATTCCACAAAACATGATGTAGGATACCTCCATTTTGATTTCATTTGATAAACTGTCACCTAGGAAAATTAAACTGTAACCTTGTTCACCTCCATCATAGAGAAAGCAGATGTTTAAACTTTCCCAACCTGACATAAGTGTATGGAGAATCACACGGTTTGAAATCTAATTAGTGTTTAATAAGCCATTTGAAATGATGTCATTCAACTCTTACAAATTAATCCTGCTCTTTCAACACTTGCTGGTATTTTGCAACAGTAATTATTTCATGACAAAAAGAGGCTTGAATCAGTCTATATTAACACTACCATCTCTCATGACTGCTCCACACTTCGTGTGCTAATAACTTCCTCCTGGCCTAAGAGGGAAGAAACTGCTACAGGCCTAATGAGACTTGCTTTGAATGGAATACAGTTTACTATTCTAAAATCAATTTCCAAAGGTCAATTGGAGAAAAGGACCTTCCCCAACAGACTATGAATCTTTCAGAGAGTCCTGAACTAAGCACTTGTCTATCTATTTTTCAAAACACAAATTTGTATTGATGTTATAATAGACAAGGAAATTTAATAAGAATACCCTCTCACTAATAATGGAAATTTGTAAATGAAACAGAATATCTTCTTTAAAATAAATTAAACCATGCTATAACTAAACCTGTCAAATTACTCTCAAATCTTTCCTGAACTAGTGTTTAACATCTCAGAATAACTGACTGATTTGGTTTAAGTTAAATTCAACTGAGTTGTTGCTATTTAATTATTGGTAGCTTTAGTTATAAAGTTTCCAGTAGTAAAATGAAAGAAAAGAATAATACTTATATCACAAGGTCTCTGGGATTATTAGTCAAAGTTACAAATGTGAGAATTTCTCTCACATACTAGTCCTTTTCTTCCTTTGGCCCTGCACTGCTATAAAAGTCCCAGGAACCTCTAGAATTAAGACAAATACTAAGCAAGCCCATGTCCTTAAACTTGTCTCTACACAACAACCACATCTTTAACGAAAGAAAATTCATAGCGTAGATTTTTGTTTGTTTCCTTTTGCCTGATTGAGAAGCTTGCAGGGCCTTTGTTCACTGACAAGGGATTGAACACATGACCTCCCCAGTGAAAGCGTGGAGTCTTAACCACTAGACCACCATGGAATTCACTTAACATAAAGTTTTAATCATAAGTTCTAAAACATATTTCTCATTTGAGTGATTCTACTAATTCATCTTCTTTCAAGTAAAGAGGAAGGTATAGTTGTATCACTCAACTAATTTCACATAATCATTTTTTTCATGTTCTGAGCCCCATAATCAATTACCTTCAGTCAGAACAATGTTTCTTCTACAGATTAGGCCTTTTATTTCAAATATTATGTTTCTGATATCATTCCTTTTTTACTCATATGTATGTAGGAAGTCTTAAGTTATATCATAATAATCTTCATATATGAATAAGTAAAATGTAAAAATAAATATTTTGCAAAAGACATTTTTTGCTGTAAAGATGAAGCCTTGGTAGACTGTAGTCCACTCTCTAAAGGAAAATTGAAAATATTTATATAGGCAGTCAAATGTTAGGTTTTTGCAATAGTATAGGAAAAATGTGGACAATAATTGCGTGTGTCTGTGAATGTGGTTTAAAACTTTCGGGTAATTTGGTAGCCACTGTTATTTTATAAACCAATATTACATTATTTTTATATTTATTCTTAGGACTTTGATTTTGTAAGGTATAATGACATGTCCTACCACCCCCTTTAAGATAAGAGTGATTGCTAAATAGCTTAATTCATGGAATGGGTGTGTGAAGAAGACACCAATCTTTAAAGGTAATAGATGTTGCTTTTTACATGTCTTCTCCTTTGTGAATTACTCTGTGATATAGGAAAAAGAGCTATCTTGCAACCAAGACAAAGGTGAAGGTGAACATCTAGATCCTGAGATTGATGAGTCTTGGCACCTCTTTGGGGCTGAATATTTAATCAGATACTGCCCTGATCCTTCCCCCTTTCTGCCTTCCAGACTTTCATTCATGTGATGAAAAATAAATCCTAATTTTTGTTATGCTACTACAAGTAGTATCCTATGCTTGCAGCTGCATACAGCTCATTTGATACAAGGAAATAGAGGAATAATACCCATTATGCCTATAGCAGTTGATTAACTTTTCATGTGTCCAGAAATATTCCCTGAAGCTCAAAGTTGTCTTCCGAAGCATATCTTGAGTCCATCTTCAAAAAAAGATTAAATAAAACCAGAGAGAAAAGCATTTATTTTAAGAAAATCATTAGCTTCCAGGAAAAGTCATCTTCTTCTCTCATTTTTAAGTCCAGTGAAGAGATTTAAGGAGAACTTGAAAATGTGGGGTTTCCATCAGTATGAAAACTTCAAGGCTGCCTGTCTCAAAACAAATAAATGTCTTCATGTGTCTGTGCTCTGCTTCTTCACTCCACCAGAGATTACTTTATTCTCAGGATGATGTGCAGGTCAACACACTCAAACAGAAGAACATGGTCTTGTTTTTTAGAAAATAATATTTTCCTTGTTCTCTTTGCATCTGAGTGATTTCTGCCTTTTACCCACAATTGAAATCCATCCTTCTCGTGGTTCAGTTCCTAATGTGTTGTCCCATACTTTCTGATTCTTTGTATTCCTCCCATCTATAATATTCCATAGATTAATATATAGAATATTCTTTAAAATGTTATAGAGAATTTGGGAATTATTATTTAAATGTGTAAAATGCATCTTTCCAATGAAAAGAGATTTGCAACTAAATTGAAGATATGTATTTTGTGCTTCCATTTACATTTTTCAATTTGTATCAATTATTGTTAACAATAATATTATTAATTCATATTATTATCCAAATTCTTATTAAGCTATAATTTATTTTTCTATTTTGATTGTCAGGACGTAAAATTTATGATTTATTTTCTATCACGGTTGTGATTTTATTATTGTTACTCAATGAAGCATTTTTTGGTTTTGTCCGTATCTAAGAAGAGGGGAGTTTTAGGTTATATTTCATCTCTTTCAAACTGGAGTATCTGAAAAATTATTTGGAACTCTTTTGCACAAGTGAATTGTCTATTCTCCCACATTTTTATTTTACTCATTCATTTAATTTTATCAGTATAGTTTCATAGATATACATTCCATGCATTGTATTATAATCAAATGCTACTTATTTATTTTGTTCCTCAAATGGTCTAGCTTTGGCCATTTGCAACTTGCTCACTTGGTTCCTCTGTCTCTTTGTCTTACAGCAACCATTCTGACTTTTTGTTGTTGCTCTGTTTCTTTTGTTTGTTTTCTTGTAAGCACATTTTTACTTGTCCTGTAATACTTCTTGCATGTAGTGTACATGATAGAAGATTCTACCTGTTAGAAGCTTCAGGCAGGCATAGAAGGTTGGAATGCAGAACTACTTAAGATTTTAACTGATCGGCATGCACACACTGGTGTATTTTAAATGGATAGCCAACAAAGCCCTACAGTACAGCACAGGGAACTCTGCTCAATGTTATATGGCAGCCTGGGTGGGAGGGGAGTCAGACATTTCTCCATTGAATCCTGTTTTGTTTTGTTTTTAATTCTCAGATGAAATTCCAAAACAAGGTTATAGTAACACATGTATTGCATATATTTATAGATACTTCTATATTTAACCATCTATATTCAAATTAATCTAAATATGAGCTCATTCTTGTGACTCCAACTCTAATCCAGTAGCACTAGTATCATTTTAACCTCCACCCCTTTCTTATCTGTAACTTCCAATTACATCAAGGAGAAGCCTAGTTTGCATCTTCTACCAGTAATTTACCTGGTTTTAAACCAGTGTGCTTATAGGGTGGTTTCACAATTGACAAATGTCCTTATGATAAATAAGTGTATCTATTAAAGCCCGAGTGCTTATATACAAGTTCTCTTGCATTCAGACTTACAGAGTCCGTAATTTCCAAAGTTACTGAAGTCACTATCATTTTCTCCCATCCCCTTCAGTGAGGTTATTTCCTATATTTCTTTTTTTAAAAGAAACTTTTGCATTCTATATTGGAGTATAGCCAATTAGCAACGTTGTGACAGTTTTAGGTGGACAGCAAAGGGACTCAGTCATATATTTACATGTATCCATTCTCTCCCAAACTTCCCTCCCACCCAGGCTGCCATATAACACTGAGCAGAGTTCCCTGTGCTATACCGTAGGGCATTGTTGCCTATCCATTTAAAATACACCAGTGTGTGCATGCCAATCTGTTAAAATCTTAAGTCAGCTCTGAATTCCAACCTGCTATGTCTGCCTGGAACTTCTAAATTACTTTTCCAATCTGCCTCTGCCAAGGTCCACTCTTTGTTCTGTAAGTTATATAGATTTTCACAAATACATAGTATCATGTATCCACTATTACAGTATCATCCATCTCTTCTAATAATTCTGTGCTTCCTCTAATCAGCCCTTAAGATGTCTTCATCCTGGAAATAGCTGATCTCTCAATAGATGTGTGATGGTGAAAAGGATGTTATTGCTGTGCTTCAATCATATGGTAAAGTGTCCATGTTGTTGTCATTAATAGAATACTAAACGTATATTGTCTGGTATTTTGTCAATATTCTTTGTGAATTTGAGACTCTTCCCAGTTTGCTGACAGGTTTATCCATAATATATTTTGGATTTTGTGAAGTATCCAGTGATGCTTGTTCAAGATTGATTGGTACTATCAGGTGATTTTCTCCTTTGATCTGTTATATAATACATTGCACTTAACTTTAAAAATTGAAATAGCCTTGCATCTCATTATACGTTTTGGTGCATAATTCTTTTATATATTCTTGAATTTGATTGGCTATGCATATTTGAAAAATTTTGCAACTATATTCATGAGAGTGGTTTGTGTTTGTCTTTTTCTTTTTTTTTATGATATCTTTTTCCTTTCTGTTTTTTCTTTGACTGTGCAGGGTTTTAGGTTCTGCACACAGGATCTTTGATCTTTGCTGTGTCATGCATAGTTGCACCATGTGAGAGCTAGTCCCCTGACACACTGCTTTGAGAGCACAGAGCCTTAGCCACTGCACAACCAGGGAAATCCCATTTAGATATCTTTATCTTGTTTCAAAATTAGAGTAATACCAGTTTTTTGAAATTGAGTTAGGAAGTGTTCCTTCTGCTTCTATTTTCTGAAAGATACTTTGGAAAATTGATACCAAATATATCCTTACTGATTTTTTGCCTGCTTATCCATTCATCTGCAGATGGACATCTAGGTTGCTTCCCTGTCCTGGCTATTATAAACAGTGCTGCAATTAACATTGGAGTACATGTGTCTCTTTCAATTCTGGTTTCCTCGGTGTGTATGCCCAGGAGTGTAATTGCTGGATCATATGGCAATTCTATTTCCAGGTTTTGAGGAATCTCCACACTGTTCTCCATAGTGGCTGTACTAATTTGCATTACCACCAACAGTGTAAGAGGGTTCCCTTTTCTCCACACCCTCTCCAGTATTTATTGCATGTAGACTTTTGGATAGCAGCCATTCTGACTGGTGTGAAATGGTATCTCATTGTGGTTTTGATTTGCATTTCTCTGATTATAAGGGATGTGGAGCATTTTTTATGTGTTTGTTAGCCATCTTTATGTCTTTTTTGGAGAAATGTCTGTTTAGTTCTTTGGCCCATTTTTTGATTGGGAGCTGCTTGTATATTTTGGAGATTAATCCTTTATCAGTTGCTTCATTTGCTATTATTTTCTCCCATTCTGAAGGCTGTCTTTTCACCTTGCTTATAGTTTCCTTTGCTGGGCAGAAGCTTTTGATTTCAATTAGGTCCCATTTGTTTATTTTTGCTTTTATTTCCAATATTCTGGGAGGTCGGTCTTGGAGGATAGTGCTGTGATTTATGTTGGAGGGTGTTTTGCCTACGTTCTCCTCTAGGAGTTTTATAGACTCTGGTCTTATATTTAGCTCTCTAATCCATGTTGAGTTTATTTTGGTGGATGGTGTTAGGAAGTGTTCTAGTTTCATTCTTTTACAAGTGGCTGACCAGTTTTCCCAGCACCACTTGTTAAAGAGACTGTCTTTTCTCCATTTTATATTCTTGCCTCCTTTGTCAAAGATAAGGTATCCATAGGTGCGTGGATTTATCTCTGGGCTTTCTATTTTGTTCCATTGATCTATATTTCTGTCTTTATGCCAGTACCATACTGCCTTGATGACTGTGGCTTTGTAGTAGAGCCTGAAGTCCGGCAGGTTAATTCCTCCAGTTCCATTTTTCTTCTTCAATATTGCTTTGGCTATTCGAGGTTTTTTGTATTTCCATACAAATTGTGAGATTATTTGTTCTAGTTCTGTGAAAAATATCGTTGGTAGCTTGATAGGGATTGCATTGAATGTATAAATTACTTTGGGTAATATACTAATTTTTACAATATTTATTCTTCCAATCCATGAACACGGTATATTTCTCCATCTATTAGTGTCCTCTTTGATTACTTTCACTAGTGTTTTATAGTTTTCTGTGTACAAGTCTTTTGTTTCCTTAGGTCGATTTACTCCTAAGTATTTAATTTTGTTCACTGCAACAGTGAATGGAATAGTTTCCTTAATTTCTTTTTCTATTTTCTCATTATTAGTGTATAGAAACGCAAGGGATTTCTGTGTGTTGATTTTATATCCTGCAACATTACTGTATTCATTGATTAGCTCTAGTATTTTCCTGGTAGAGTCTTTAGGGTTTTCTGTGTAGAGGATCATATCATCAACGAATAGTGAAAGTTTTACTTCTTCTTTTCCAATTTGTATTCCTTTTATGTCTTTTTCTGCTCTGATTGCTGTAGCCAAAACTTCCAGAACTATGTTGAATAGTAGTGGTGAGAGTGGGCACCCTTGTCTTGTTCCTGACTTTAGGGGCAATGCTTTCAGTTTTTCACCATTGAGGATAATGTTTGCTATGGGTTTGTCATATATAGCTTTTATTATGTTGAGATATGTCCCTTCTATTCCTACTTTCTGGAGAGTTTTTATCATAAATGGATGTTGTATTTTGTCAAAGGCTTTCTCTGCATCTATTGAGATAATCATATTATTTTTATTTTTCAGTTTGTTAATGTGGTGTATTACATTGATTGATTTCTGGATATTGAAGAATCCTTGCATTCCTGGGATAAAGCCCACTTGGTCATGATGTATGACCTTCTTAATGTGTTGTTGGATTCTGATGTCTAGAATTTTGTTAAGGATTTTTGCATCTATGTTCATCAGTGATATTGGCCTGTAATTTTCTTTTTTGTGGGATCTTTACCAGGTTTTGGGATTAGGGTGATAGTGGCCTCATAGAATGAGTTTGGAAGTTTTCCTTCCTCAGCAATTTTCTGGAAGAGTTTGAGTAGAATAGGTGTTAGCTCTTCACTAAATTTTTGGTAGAATTCAGCTGTGAACCCGTCTGGACCTGGGCTTTTGTTTGCTGGAAGCTTTCCGATTACTTCCTCTATTTCGTGCTTGTGATGGGTCTGTTCAGATTTTCTATTTCTTCCTGCTTCAGTTTTGGCAAGGTGTACTTTTCTAGGAATTTGTCCATTTCTTCCAAGTTATTCATTTTATTGCCATATAATTGCTGATAGTATTCTCTAATAATCCTTTGTATTTCTGTATTGTCAGTTGTGATTTCTCCATTTTCATTTCTAATTTTATTGATTTGGTTCTTCTCCATTTCTTTCTTGATGAGTCTGGATAGTGGTTTGTCAATTTTATTTACCTTCTCAAAGAACCAGCTTTTTGCTTTGTTGATTTTTGCTATGGTCTCTTTTGTTTCTTTTGCATTTATCTCTGCCCTAATTTTTATGATTTCTTTCCTTCTGCTAACCCTGGGGTTCTCCATTTCTTCCTTTTCTAGTTTCTTTAGATGTAGAGTTAGGTTATTTAGTTGACTTTTTTCTTGTTTCTTGAGATGTGCCTGTATTGCTATGAACTTCCCCCTTAGCACTGCTTTTACAGTGTCCCAGAGGTTTTGGGTTGTTGTGTTTTCATTTTCATTCATTTCTATGCATATTTTAATTTCTCTTTTGATTTATTCTATGATTTGTTCATTATTCAGCAGCGTGTTGTTCAGCCTCCATATATTGGCATTTTTAACAATTTTTCTCCTGTAATTGAGATCTAATCTTACTGCATTGTGGTCAGAAATGATGCTTGGAATGATTTCAATTTTTTTGAATTTACCAAGGCTAGACTTATGGCCCAGGATGTGATCTATCCTGGAAAAGGTTCCATGTGCGCTTGAGGAAAAGGTGAAATTCATTGTTTTGAGGTGAAATGTCCTATAGAGATCTATTAGATCTAACTGGTCCATTGTATCATTTAAAGTTTGTGTTTCCTTGTTAATTTTCTGTTTAATTGATCTATCCATAGATGAGAGTGGGGTATTAAAGTTTCCCACTATTATTGTGTTATTGTTAATTTCCCCTTTCATACTTGTTAGTAATTGTCTTACATATTGCGGTGCTCCTATGTTGGATGTGTAAATATTTATAATTGTTATATCTTCTTCTTGGATTGATCCTTTGATCATTATGTAGTTTCCTTCTTTGTCTCTTTTCACATCCTTTGTTTTGAAATCTATTTTATCCGATATGAGTATTGCTACTCCTGCTTTCTTTTGGTCTCTATTTCCGTGGAATATCTTTTTCCAGTCCTTCACTTTCAGTCTGTATGTGTCCCAAGTTTTGAGGTGGGTCTCTTGCAGACAACATATATGGGGGTCTTGTTTTTGTATCCATTCAGCCAGACTTTGTCTTTTGGTTGGGGCATTCAACCCATTTACGTTTAAGGTGATTATTGATAAGTATGATCCCATTGCCATTTTCTTTATTATTTTGGGTTCAAGTTTATATACCCTTTCTGTGTTTCCAGTCTAGAGAAGATCCTTTAGTATTTGTTGGAGAGCTGGTTTGGTGATATTGAATTCTCTCAGCTTTTGCTTGTCTGTAAAACTTTTGATTTCTCCTTCATATTTGAATGAGATCCTTGTTGGGTATAGTAATCTGGGCTGTAGGTTACTTTCTTTTATCACTTTAAGTATGTCTTGCCATTCCCTCCTGGCCTGAAGAGTTTCTGTTGAAAGATCAGCTGTTATCCTTATGGGAATCCCCTTGTGTGTTATCTGTTGCTTTTCCCTTGCTGCTTTTATTTGTTCTTTGTGTTTGATCTTTGTTAACTTGATTAATATGTGCCTTGGAGTATTTCACCTTGGCTTTATTCTGTTAGGGACTCTCTGTGTTTCTTGGACTTGGGTGATTATTTCCTCCCCCATTTTAGGGAAATTTTCAACTATTATCTCCTCAAGTATTCTCTCATGGTCTTTCTTTTTGTCTTCTTCTTCTGGGACTCCTATGATTCGAATGTTGGTGCATTTAATATTGTCCCATATGTCTCTTATATTGATCTTGTTCCTTTTAATTCTGTTTTCTTTTTCCATCTCTGTTTCATTTATTTCTACAGTTCTATCTTCTAGCTCGTTTATCCTGTCTTCTGCCTCTGTTATTCTAGTTTGTTCCCTCGAGAGTGTTTCTGATCTCATCTATTGCATTATTCGTTATATATTGACTCTTTTTTATTTCCCCTAATTCCTTATTAAACATTTCTTGCATTTTCTCAATCCTTTTCTCCAGGTTATTTATCTGTAACTCCATTTTGCTTTCCAGATTTTGAATCATTTTCACAATTAAAATTCAAAATTCTTTATTGGGTAGGTTCCCCTTATCTTCCTCTTTTGTTTGTGTTGATGGGCATTTATCCTGTTCCTTTACTTGCTGGGTATTTCTCTGCCTCTTCATCTTGCTTATATTTCTGTGTTCAGGGTGTCCTTTCTGTCTTCTGACAGTCTGTGGAGTTCTCTTTATTATGTAGTTACCTCGTTGTGTGTGGGTTTGGATGGGTGACTTGTCAAGTTTCCCTGGTTAGGGAAGCTTGTGTCGATGTTCTGGTGGGTGGAGCTGGATTTCTTCTCTCTGGAGTGCAATGAAGTGTCCAGTAATAAGTTTGAGATGTCAGTGGGTTTAGAGTGGCTTTGGGCAGCCTGTATACTGAAGCTCAGTGCTATTCTACTGTGTTGGTGGATAGCTTGTGTGGTATGTCTTTCACTGAAACTTGTTGACCCTTGGGTGATGCCTGGTTTCAGTGTATGTATGGAGACATTTGATGAGTACCTATCAGTTATTGATCTCTGGAACAGGAGATCTCTGGTGTTCTCAGGATTTGGACTTAAGCCTCTGCCTCTGGTTTTCAGTCTTATTCTTGCAGTAGGCTCAAGGCTTCTCTGTCTGTTACTTCCAAGGCAGTTCCTTCTGTTGAAAAATCTCTTCTGTTTTCTGTCTCCTCAGTGTCTAATTCCCGTCCTGACACCAGGATGCAGTGGTGGACACTTTTTTTTTCCCCCCGGCTCACCTGTTCAGTCTTGCTGTGGGGAGGGAGGAACGCAGCTAAGAAATATCCCTGGTGTCTGTGGGGAATGCTCACAGTGTCTTGGCTACACTGGGAATGCTCCCACTCGAGGGGTGTGTGCTTTCCCTGTTTATGCTGCTTATGCTCTAGGTTGCTCTGCCAGGAGCGGTCCGCGGCCAGCTCTGGGTTGCATCAACTTCCCAGGTCTGAGCGGCTCGGGTTCAGTTCCTCGGGTACTCCACAAAGGCGCAGACTTGGCTGGGCCTGCGTTTTGTGCCTTCCCCTGTCCGAGCAGCTCAGGTGACCAGGCGTTTGGCGAGTGTGGTCGCTGCAACTTATCGCCTTCCTGGTCCCTTCTGCTCAGTTTTCTGGGTGTACAACTGGCACACTTTCTCAGGTGGATATTGACCAGCCCGAACCCAAGGAATCCTGCCTGCAGCTTGGTATGGGAAGCCTCTCTGGGGCCGCGGCTGCCCCTTCCGGCTCTGGCTGCCCTCCCTTCGTGTGTCGGTGGGGGATGGGGAATAGGCCACCCACTGCCGGCTCGATCTGCTCAGTACTTTGTTCTGTGAGCGGGGCTGGCGGAGTCCCAGGTTGCGGCTTTTTGCAGCCTTTTCGCAGCCTTTTTGCCTTTTAGCTGCATCTTCTGCTTCACTATTTTAAGTTTGCTCCCTCTGCCCTGGGGCGTTCAAGCCCGGTTCTCCCTCTAAGCTCCACCGCCCATTCTCCCTCTAACCGCCGCCTCCAGAGCCTCCCTGCCCAGTCCCCGCCTGCTAGTGAGGGGCGCGGGCCTCTGTGCCACTTCTCCACTGAGAGTTTCTTCTGGGCGCTTAATCTGTGGGTTTTAATTATTTATGTCTTTTATTTATTTATTTATTTTATATATATATATATATATATTCTTATATTTATGTCTTTTGTCTCCCAGTTATGTGGCCCTGCGAGATTCCACTTGCCAGTGTTTCCAGGTGTTTGGAAACTTCTCTTTTTTTTTTTTTTTTAAGCTTCCCTTACCAGGATGGAGCTCCGTCCTTCCCTCTTTTGTCTCTCTTTTTATCTTTTATACTATTTCCTACCTCCTTTCGAAGACTATGGGCTGCTTTTCTGAGTGTCTGATGTCCTCTGCCGGTATTCAGAAGTTGTTTTGTGGGATTTACTCAGCGTTCAAATGTTCTTTTGTTGATTTTGTGGGGGAGAAAGTGAATAGGTCGCCCCATCCTATTCTTCTGCCATCTTAGCGTGCTCCCCCTATTCTCCATATTTTAAAAAGATACAGAATTTTTCTCACCACTTTAAATGTTATTCTACTCTCATTTAACTTGCATAACTTCTGATGAGAAAATAATATATTTCTCAATTATTACCCATATTTGTCTATAGGTAAGTTGTTTTTCTTTCATGTGTGTTTTTATCTACATCTGGTTTCTTTCAAAATTTTCTTTGGTTTTCTGAAGTATGAATATCATATCTATGTGGAGTAATAGTTATCCTTCTTGGTGTTTCTCTGATCTTCCTGGATCAGAACAGTTATATGTAGTCCTTTACATAATTAGGCTTAAAAATATATACACATATAAACAAAATTATTTTATTTTTATTAAAACTATACTTAAAATTTGTTATTTAACTGGATTCTATGGCTAAAATAAATTACATA
The DNA here is from genome assembly GCF_049115385.1 of Moschus berezovskii. Classification (NCBI taxonomy): domain Eukaryota; kingdom Metazoa; phylum Chordata; class Mammalia; order Artiodactyla; family Moschidae; genus Moschus; species Moschus berezovskii. Next base: position 7,725,451 of record NC_142462.1, read on the forward strand.
TCTAATCAATATTTGATGGAGTGTACATAGTTTTTAACTTATTGATGGAAATATATATATGCAAATAAAAATAAAAGATTTGTTATGATACCTTCATAGTAATTCATTATTGCCGGGAAGCCATACAATGTATGAAAAAGGTGTCTGACTGCAACTAAAAAAAATTGATGTCAATCTCTCATACTTTAGGAGCAGAACTTTCTTCATTATTAATAAACTTTAGAGTTGTCTTATTTTTCATTTTTTTCTGTAACTATGGAAATGAAGATATATAAAAACCAGCATTTTCTCATTGTCAAGGTCAATAAAAGCCTGAGTCATATATTTATATGCATGCAAACACAAATACACACACTCAAAAACACAACTCAGCATTTGGGTTGGTCATATTGGTAATTATCTATTCATTTCTTACTTTATCCCTGTTTTATTAAGAGTACGTTTAAATTACACAACAAAAGTAATCCACTCTTATTACTTATGCTACAGATTTTGATTTTAATATATCTAACATTTTTTCAAAACCTATTTTAAGAAGCTTATAGAGATCTGAAACAAAATATTTTAAAGATTAAATATCATTCACGCATCTATTATTGGCTTCAGTTCAATTCAGTCACTCAGTCATGTCCGACTCTTAGCGACCCGATGAACCACAGCACGCCAGGCCTCCCTGTCCATCACCAACTCCCGGAGTTCACTTAAACTCATGTCCATTGAGTCGGTGATGCCATACCTCATTCTCTGTCGGTGATGCCATACCTCATTCTCTGTCGTCCCCGTCTCCTCCTACCCCCAATTGCTCCCAGCATCAGAGTCTTTTCCAGTGAGTCAACTCTTCTCATGAGGTGGCCAAAGTATTGGAGTTTCAGCTTTAGCATAAGTCCTTCCAATGAACACCCAAGATTGATATCCTCTAGAATGGACTGGTTTGATCTCCTTGCAGTCCAAGGGACTCTCAAGAGTCTTCTCCAGCACCACAGTTCAAAAACATCAATTCTTCGGCGATCAGCTTTCTTCACAGTCCAACTCTCACATCCATACATGACCACGGGAAAAACTATAGCCTTGACGAGACGGACCTTGGTTGGCAAAGTAATGTCTCTGCTTTCTAATATGCTATCTAGGCTGGTAATAACTTTCCTTCCAAGGAGTAAGCGTCTTTTAATTTCATGGCTGCAATCAGCATCCACAGTGATTTTGGAGCCCCAAAAAATAAAGTTTGACACTGTTTCCACTGTTTCCCCATCTATTTCCCAAGAAGTGTTGGGACCAGATGCCATGATCTTCGTTTTCTGAACGTTGATCTTCAAGCCAACCTTTTCACTCTCCTCTTTCAATTTCATAAAGAGGCCTTTGAGTTCCTCTTCACTTTCTGCCATAAGAGTGGTGTCATCTTCGTATCTGAGGTTATTGATATTTCCCCCGGCAATCTTGATTCCAGCTTGTGCTTCTTCCAGGCTTGATATATAACTTATTTTAGTGCTCATATTGTCAAAGGAATGTTTTCATTATTGTTTATTCACTAAGTCATTTCCAACTCTCTGCTACTTCATGGACCACAGCACTCCATGTTTCCTCTCCTTCACTATCTCCCAGGGTAAGTTCAAACTCATTCACATTGAGTCAGTGATACCAATAAACCACCTGATCCTCTGCTACCCCCTTCTCCTTTTGCCTCAATCTTGTCCAGCATCAGAGTCTTTTCCAATGAGTTGGCTCTTCGCACCAAGTTGCCAAAGTATTGGAGCTTCACCTTCAGCATCACTCTTTACAATGAATACTCTGGGTTGATTTCCATTAGGATTGACTGGTTTGATTTCCTTGTTATCCAAGGGACACTCAAGATCTTCTGTTCAGTTCAGTTCAGTCGCTCAGTCGTGTCCGACTCTCCGCGACCCCATGAATCACAGCACGCCAGGCCTCCCTGTCCATCACCAACTCCCGGAGTACACTCAAACTCATGTCCACAGAGTCGGTGATGCCATCCAGCCATCTCATTCTCCGTCGTCCCCTTCTCCTCCCGCCCCCAACCTTTCCCAGCATCAGAGTCTTTTCCAGTGAGTCAGCTCGTCTCATGAGGTGGCCAAAGTATTGGAGTTTCAGCTTTAGCATCAGTCCCTCCAATGAACATCCAGGATTGATCTCCTTTAGAATGGACTGGTTGGATCTTCTTGCAGTATAAGGGACTCTCAAGAGTCTTCTCCAACACCACATTTCAAAAGCATCGATTCTTCGGCGATCAGCTTTCTTCACAGTCCAACTCTCACATCCATACATGACCACGGGAAAAACCATTGCCTTGACTAGACGGACCTTGGTCGGCAAAGTAATGTCTCTGCTTTTTAATATACTATCAAGGTTCGTCATAACTTTCCTTCCAAGGAGCAAGCGTCTTTTAATTTCATGGCTGCAATCAGCATCTGCAGTGATTTTGGAGCCCAAAAAAACAAAGTCTGACACTGTTTCCACTGTTTTTCCATCTATTTCCCATGAAGTGATGGGACCAGATGCCATGATCTTTGTTTTCTGAATGTTGAGCTTCAAGCCAACCTTTTCACTCTCCTCTTTCACTTTCATCAAGAGGCTTTTGAGTTCCTCTTCACTTTCTGCCATAAGGGTAGTGTCATCTGCATATCTGAGGTTATTGATATTTCTCCCAGCAATCTTGATTCCAGCTTGTGCTTCTTCCAGCCCAGCGTTCCTCATGATGTACTCTGCATATAAGTTAAATAAGCAAGGTGACAATATACAACCTTGACGTACACCTTTTCCTATTTGGAACCAGTCTGTTGTTCCATGACCGGTTCTAACTGTTGCTTCCTGACCTGCATACAGGTTTCTCAAGAGGCAGGTCAGGTCGTCTGGGATTCCCATCTCTTTCAGAATGTTCCACAGTTTATTGTGATCCACACAGTCAAAGTCTTTGGCATAGTCAATGAAGCAGAAATAGATGTTTTTCTGGAACTCTCTTGCTTTCTCCATGATCCAGCGGATGTTGGCAATTTGATCTCTGGTGCCTCTGCCTTTTCTAAAACCTGCTTGAACATCTGGGAGTTCACGGTTTACATACTGCTGAAGCCTGGCTTGGAGAATTTTGAGCATGACTTTACTAGAATAGGAAAAACAAGAGACCTCTTCAAGAAAATTAGAGATTCCAAGGGAACTTTTCATGCAAAGATGGGCTCGATAAAGGACAGAAATGGTATGGACCTAACAGAAGCAGAAGATATTAAGAACAGGTGGCAGGAATACACAGAAGAACTGTACAAAAAGATCTTCACGACCAAGATAGTCACGATAATGTGATCACTGACCTAGAGCCAGATATCTTGGAATGTGAAGTCAAGTGGGCCTTAGAAAGCATCACTACGAACAAAGCTAGTGGAGGTGATGGAATTCCAGTTGAGCTATTTCACGTCTTGAAAGATGATGCTGTGAAAGTGCTGCACTCAATATGCCAGCAGATTTGGAAAACTCAGCAGTGGCCACAGGACTGGAAAAGGTCAGTCTTCATTCCAATCCCAAAGAAAGGCAATGCCAAAGAATGCTCAAACTACCGCACAAGATCTTCTCCAGCACCATAATTCAAAAACATCAATTCTTTGGCACTCAGCCTTCTTTATGGTGCAACTCTCATATCTGTACTATATATTATATATTTATATATGTATATAAATATATATATTCATAACAGTAGTCTCATATATGACTACTGAAAAAACCATAGCTTTAACTATATGAACCTTTGTAGGCAAAGAAATGTCTCAGCTTTTTAATACACTGTCTAAGTTGTTATACCTTTTCTTCCAAGGAGCAAGTATCTTTTAATTTCATGGCTGCACTCACCATCGTCAGTGATTTAGCAGCCCAAGAAAATAAAGTGTGTCACTGTTTCCATTTTTTTCTGCATCTATTTGTCATGAAATGATGGGACCAGATGCCATGAACTTAGTTTTCTGAATGTTGAGCTTTAAGCCAACTTTTTCACTCTCCTCTTTCACTTTCATCAAGAGTCTGTTTAGTTCTTCTTCACTTTCTGCCATAAGGGTGGTGTCATCTGCATATCTGGGGTTATTGATATTTCTCCCAGCAATCTTGATTCCAGCACGTGCTTCATCCAGCCCAGTGATGTACTCTGCATATAAATTAAATAAGCAGGGTGACAATATACATCCTTGACATACTCTTTTCCTGATATTGAAAAATTCTATTGTTCCATGTATATTTCTAACTGTTGCTCCCTGACCTGTATACTGATTTCTCAGCAGGCAGGTCAGGTGGTCTGGTATTCCCACCTCTTGAAGTATTTTCCACAGTTTGTTGTGATCCACACAGTCAAAGGCTTTGGTATAGTCAATAAGGCAGAAGTAGATGTTTTTCTGGAACTCTCTTGCTTTTTTGATGATCCAGTGGATGTTGGCAATTTGATCACCAGTTCCTCTGCCTTTCCTAAATCCAGCTTTAACATCTGGAACTTCACCGTTCATGTATTGCTGAAGCCTGGCTTGGAGAATTTTGAGCATTACTTTGCTAACGTGTGAGATGTGTGCATTATATACATAAGCTGCATCCAAATTCTACCATTACCTAAGACTCAACCAGACCTAAGTCATTACCTAAGCCATTACTTCAGACTCAACTAGAGTCATATACATGGAGAACAGACGTATCATTTTTTATAAGAAACTTAATTGTTGCATCAGACTGTCATAGTTCTCCATTTCTTTTGTCCAGGATAAACTCAGAAAGACTTAAAATACCCATTCAAATTGCCTTCCACATAATGAAATTCATGGTATGTGAGTTGTGTGGGTGGCATTGATCTTCCTGGCTGCTGGCTTCAGGAGCACAGTGTGTTTTTAAAAATCGGACCCATTTTTCACAGGCTGAACTTCTCCTTTCTACCTTTTCACAACCTCTACTACTCTGTTTGGATAATGGCTATGAAATGAATGAGTGAGATGAATTTTATTCCATTTCATCATATCAATTCTCATTTCCCAAAACAAACTCCTGCATCATAATGAATGTTACTACTTGTTATCACTTAGAGCAGCTGACAGAAAAGAGCTCCAAGCTATTTCAAAAAACCGTTATTTTCTTGCTCAATTTTCAAAACAAGTGTCAGTCTATGTGTACAATAGATATTACTCTCCTAACAAATATATCTATGATTTCACACATTTTCTGAATGTGTATCTCTCCTTTGTCATGTCTGTTTTCTCCTGTACTGTAATAACAATAACAAAGTCTAATGAAGCTTTAAAATATATTTTACATTAAAAATGAGTTATATGATTAAAAATATTCAACATTGTGAGAAATCATAATTATGTTTACCTACATATGCACATCCACCATAATTCCAGCAAAATTCAGGCTCCCACACTCAACATATTAGGAGTTAAAAATTTGATGAAACCCTTATGAAGCATCAAATTTAAATTCTACATTAAGAATCTGAAAAGAAAAGCCAACTTTTTCTGATTCAGTTGTGATCAGGGTTCTACACTTCTTTTAAATTCTAAGAATCAGATGTATCTTCAAGAATCACAAGGGTGAAAATGAATCCGCAAGCACATGGGTGAGTTTGTACACTTTGTTGAATCTGTGGCATAGCCCTTTAGTGATCATTGAGCAATTGCAATAGAGCATCAGACAGTAAAACTGATGTGTTTGTAGAAAAAGACCCAGGGTGCATTTAGAAGTTTTCCTGAGCTGCTTTATTCATGATCAATGTTATGATATAAAATAAGATATATTTTAATGAATTTCTCAATATGTAATCATATTTGAGCAAACTCAGGTGACCAAACTCAGATAGTGAAGGACAAGGAAGCCTGGCATGCTGCAGTTCATGGTGTCACAAACAGTCGGACATGACTTAGCAACTGAACAACAACAAATCATATTTGAGCATATAAGCAGATGCACACTATAATATGGGCTTCCCAAGTGGTGCTAATGGTAAAGTACCCACCTGCCAATGTAGGATATGTAAGAGATGTGGGTTCGATCCCAAGGTTGGGAAGATCTCCTGGAGTTGATCATGGCAACTCACTCCAGTATTCTTGCGTGGAGAATCCTCTGAACAGAGGAGCTTGGAAGGCTACAGTTCATGGAGTAGCAAAGAGTCCAACATGATTGAAGTGACTTAGTTTGCATGCACACACACTATAGTATAATGTGAATAGGGATAAACATTGGCCTGTGTTCTTTTTCTGCATGCCTAACTAGAAAGTTGACCAGTAAACATTAACTTAATCAAAATGAATGTTTAAAATGGTTCTGGTTAATAAGTACCAAAAAAAAATAAGTTTATTTAACCAATAAATCTGAACTTTACAGTGTTCAAATACCCGTGACTAATCCTCACTCGAGATGATATGACTCTTCCCACAGCTCAGTTCAGTTCAGTTCAGTCGCTGAGAAGTGTCTAACCCTTTGCGACCCCATGAACCACAGCACGCCAGGCCTTCCTGTCCATCACCAACTACCGGAGTTCACTCAAATTCATGTCCGTCGAGTCGATGATGCCATCCAGCCATCTCATTCTCTGTCGTCCCCGTCTCCTCGCGACCCCAATCCCTCCTAGCATCAGACTCTTTTCCAGTGAGTCAATCGGTTGCATGAGGTGGCCAAAGTATTGCAGTTTCGGCTTTAGCGTCAGGCCTTCCAATGAACACCCAGGATTGACCTCCTTTAGAATGGACTGGTTGGATCTCCTTACAGTACAAGGGACTCTCAAGAGTCTTCTCCAGCACCACAGTTCAAAAGCATCAATTCTTCAGTGATCAGCTTTCTTCACAGTCCAACTCTCACATCCATACATGACCACGGGAAAAACCATAGTCTTGACTAGACGGACCTTGGTTGGCAAAGTAATGTCTCTGCTTTTAAGTATGCTATCTAGGCTGGTCATAAATTTCCTTCCAAGGAGTAAGCGTCTTTTAATTTCCTGGTTGTAATCAGCATCCACAGTGATTTTGGAGCCCCCCAAAATAAAGTCTGACACTGTTTCCACTGTTACCCCATCTATTTCCCATGAAGTGATGGGACCAGAGGTCATGATCTTTGTTTTCTGAATGTTGAACTTCAAGCCAAACTTTTCACTGTCCTCTTTAACTTGCATCAAGAGGCCTTTGAGTTCCTCTTCACTTTTCTGCCATAAGGGTAGTGTCATCTGCATATCTGAGGTTATTGATATTTCTCCTGGCAATCTTGATTCCAGCTTGTGCTTCTTCCAGCCAAGCATTCCTCATGATGTACTCTGTATATAAGTTAAATAAGCAGGGTGACAATATACAACCTTGACATACTCCTTTTCCTATTTGGAACCAGTCTGTTTTTCCATGTCCATTTCTAACTGTTGCTTCCTGACCTGCATACAGGTTTCTCAAGAGGCAGGTCAGGTGGTCTGCTATTCCCATCTCTTTCAGAATGTTCCACAGTTTATTGTGATCCACACAGTCAAAAGCTTTGGCATAGTTAATGAAGCAGAAATAGATGATTTTTTGGAACTCTCTTGCTTTCTCCATGATCCAGCGGATGTTGGCAATTTGATCTCTGGTGCCTCTGCCTTTTCTAAAACATGCTTGAACATCTGGAAGTTCACAGTTCACATGTTGCTGAAGCCTGGCTTGGAGAATTTTGAGCATGACTTTACTAGCGTGTGAGATGAGTACAATTGTGCGGTAATTTGAGCATTCTTTGGCATTGCCTTTCTTTGGGATTGGAATGAAGATTGACCTTTTCCAGTCTTGTGGCCACGATTGAGTTTTCCAAATTTGATGGAATATTGAGTGTAGCACTTTCACAGCATCATCTTTCAGGATTTTAAATAGCTCAACTGGAATTCCATCATCTCAGAGACATCGGCACCAGCGCAAGTGACCACACGCAGAAGCGTGGCCGAGAGGAGCTACCGCACGCCCAAGGTCAGGGCTGTAGCCGACAGGAGCTGTCCCATGTCCAGGAGGCGGTGGCTGCGCGGGCACAGGAGGGCTGAGAGAGAGCTACTCCACATTCAAGGTCAGGAGGGGCAGCCTTGAGGAGATACCCCTCGTCCAAGTTAAGGTACAGCAGCTGCACTTTTCTGGAGCAGCTGTGAAGAGATATTCCATGACCAAGGTAAGTGAAACCCAAATAAGACAGTAGGTATTGGGAGGGGGCATTAGAGGGCAGACTCTTCCCACATTTGAGGTTTAAAAGGCTGGGACCTTAGGCCATAACCCATGTGATAGCCAGGAGACTGGAGGGGAGGCCAAAGGAGCAAGCAGGAGATTTAGGAGGAAGATCAGAAGAAGAGAATGCATTCCCCCATGCCCATTTGAGGCTGCTGTTTTATTAATCAGAAGGCGAACAGTGAGAAAACTTATTTCTGTCATCCACTGACAATGGATAGTGTTTACATGTCTTTGAAGATATTGTAAAGCACAAATGAAGAGCTGCTTAGTTACAATACATCTACCATGCCAACGCTCTAATAAAAGCAAACCCTGTGAAATCAAAGTTAAGTTTAAAAAGAATATAAAAAGTTGACCATCTATTAGAAATGTTTATGTGCTGGAGTGTTGATAAAATATGGAGGGTTGGATGCAGGGGTTTCAAACAGCTTGGCTTTCAAACAGAGGTGTGAAAGTAAGTCATGATGGTTATAAAAGCGGCATTCTATATGAATGTTTATATATAACATGAGAGTACAGCACACTGAAATTGGGGACAATTAGAAATAAAATCTCTGCATCTCTGCTTAAAATAAACCTGATAGACTACTTTAGGTTGTCTGGTTGTGTCCAGCTGGCATTTGAAGAGGAAAAGTCCACTTGTCCTACATCTGAACTTAAGGTGTTTCCTTTCAGGCAGTCCGAATGAAACAGAACTTGAGAAGGTCTTCTAGATAGTGAATCAAATTCAAACAGTAGAGTGGGATTTAAGAAACTCAGGTTGAACACGAAATTATATTAATATTTAACTTTTATTTGCACAAAATGGAATGAAACCAAAGCAAAGAGGGACATTTATAGGAAGAACAAAGGATAGTGGCCAGCTAGGGAAAATAAAAACACAAATGCGTGCATCATTGAATAAGTATGTGGATTATATAGAAAACAAACAGAAGACATGGCCAGGGGGAATTACTTTATATCGGCTCAGTTTTGTTTCAATTATTTTTACTTAAATCTGTTACCTTTCCCTAGTAATCAACTCCCAGACAACCCATTTGCTAAGAATTTGCCATAATTTCAAAAGTATGTTATAGTATTTTGAGGTTCTACACTAACATTTCTGTTTACCTAGTTAACTGAATAGTAACAAAACTTGTTGAAACTGTAAAATATTTCACACATTAAAGATAAATACAAAATGTAAGCTTTTATAGATAATCACATCCTTTTAGAGATGAGGAATCAAACATCTTATAAAGTTTCTTAACTGGCTAAATACCCCAAATTTGGCATCAAGTCCTGCTTGGCCACCTGGAAATCCTCATCTGCCTTGAACAATGGTCATATTTTCTATCACTATAGTATATATATATGAAATATATATATATATATATATATATATATCAGAAAGATAATGACTTCCACACAGTTTCCTTTAGTATTAACATCAAACATTTGAATGGTGAAATTGTTAACATTCAAAAAACGAAGATGATGTCATCTGGCCCCATCATTTGGTCAGATAGATGTGGAAACAATGTAAACAGGGAGAGACTTTATTTTGGGGGGCTCCAAAATCACTGCAGATGGTGACTCCAGCCATGAAATTGAACTATGCTTGCTCCTTGGAATAAAAGCTATGACCAACTTAGACAGCATATTAAAAGTCAGAGACATTACTTTTTTAACAAAGGTCCATCTAGTCAAAGCTGTGATTTTTCCAGCAGTCATGTATGGATGTGACATTTGGATTGTAAAGAAATCTGGGCACTGAAGAAATGATACTTCTGAACTGTAATGTTAGTGAAGACTCTTGAGAGTCCCTTGGATTGCAAGGAGATCCAATCAGTTCATGCTAAAAGAAATCAGTTCTGAATATTTATTGGAAGGACTGATGCTGAACCTGAAGCTCCAATACTTTGGCCACCTGATGCAAAGAATTGACTTATTGGAAAAGACACTGATGCTGAGAAAGATTGAGGGCAGGAGGAGAAGGGGGCAACAGAGGAAGAGATGTTTGGATGGCACCACCATCTCGATGGACATGAGTTTGAGCAAGCTATCAGAAGCCAGGCATACTGCAGTCCATGGGGTCTCAAAGAATCAGACATGACTAAGTAACTGAACTGAACTGAGCTGAGCTGAAGTCTTTCTCCTTTTTTCTCATTATTATAAACATTTTATTTTCTTTCAAATTCCAAATATCACTACTAGTATATGGGTATATTAATACTTTATCTTTTTATCAAGCTATGTTGACTGAGTGACAGTGATTATTTGGTAATTCATTGATATTGTTTTTAACCTGTAAAACAACACATGTGAATATGATATTTCTTCCTTTACAATCTAATAAGAAGGTACTATATTTACAGAAAACTATAGCATTACTAAAACTAAAACCATATATACAAAGAAATTATTTATTAATAGGAGCTTTGCATTTTATTTTTTTATTGCTCCTTTAGCATTTGATAACTGTCATACGGTTGCATGAACAGCATCTCAAGGAAACTTGAAACTACCTTCTTTTCATAGTTTCTAATTCTAGAGACATTACTTTGCCAACAAAGTTCCGTCTAGTAAAGGCTATGGTTTTTCCCGTGGTCATGTATGGATGTGAGAGTTGGACTGTGAAGAAAGCTGATCACTGAAAAATTGATGCTTTTGAAATGTGGTGTTGGAGAAGACTCTTGAGAGTCCCTTGGGCTGCAAGGAGATCCAACCAGTCCATTCTAAAGGAGATCGATCCTGGGTGTTCATTGGAAGGCCTGATGCTAAAGCTGAAACTGCAATACTTTGGCCACCTCATGCGACCAATTGACTCACTGGAAAAGACTCTGATGCTGGGAAAGGTTGGGGGCGGGAGGAGAAGGGGATGACAGAGAATGAGATGGCTGGATGGCATCACCGACTCTGTGGACATGAGTTTGAGTGAACTCCGGGAGTTGGTGATGGACAGGGAGGCCTGGCGTGCTGTGATTTATGGGGTAGCGTAGAGTCGGACATGACTGAGCAACTGAACTGAACTGAATTCTCGTCATTCCTCTGGTGACCAGATATAGCAGTGGCTTCTCTTTCCGACGTGAATGTTAGGAACTCTCTGCTAGGTTTTCATGCATTTGGGACTGGAGTCAGCCCATGGGGAAAATATTTGACCAATGGACTGTGGGAGATGTGAATACATTCTCGGTTTTTCCTACCACCATACAAGATTGTTTCCCTGATAGCTCAGTAAAAAAGTAAAGAATCAGCCTGCAATGCAAGAGACCCTGATTCAATTCCTGGGTCAGAAGATCCCCTGGAGAAGGGATAGGCTACCCACTTCAGAATCCTTGGCTTTCCCTTGTGGCTCAGCTGGTAAAGAATCTGCCTGCAATGTGGGAGACCTGGGTTCAAGCCCTGGGTTGGGAAGATCCCCTGGAGAAGGGAAAGGCTACCCAATCCAGTATTCTGGCCTGGAGAATTCCATGGGCTGTATAATCCACGGGGTCGCAGAGTTGGACACGACTGAGCAACTTCCACTTTCACAGAAGATTGCAGGATACCTTTAATGAGGTGGCTCTGGAAATGTGCTGTTGAACCCAAAATCACTTTCACTTAGCAGTGAGCATGTGGGTAACATATTCCAGGATGGGCTCTCTCCTTTCCTGCCTCAGTCCATCCCTTGCTCCTCTTTCCTGGGGATGTATTAATAGTTCTCAATAATTGCTCAGTCTCTTCTTTGTTGACAATCTAGTCTTAAGTAAGTCGAGTCCCAGGTGATAGCTTTGCAAAAATACTAGTAATTATCCCTAAGGAAACATCTAAGATATCTGTAACCTGATGTCACCTGCTTCTTCCTGAGGCCAAATTGTTGGATCTAATCAAATACAAAGTTCAGTTCAGTTCAGTCGCTCAGTCGTGTCCGACTCTCCGCGACCCCATGAATCACAGCACGCCAGGCCTCCCTATCCATCACCAACTCCCGGAGTTCACTCAAACTCATGTCCACAGAGTCGGTGATGCCATCCAGCCATCTCATTCTCCGCCGTCCCCTTCTCCTCCCGCCCCCAACCTTTCCCAGCATCAGAGTCTTTTCCAGTGAGTCAACTCATCGCATGAGGTGGCCAAAGTATTGCAGCTTCAGCTTTAGCATCAGTCCCTCCAATGAACACCCAGGATCGATCTCCTTTAGAATGGACTGGTTGGATCTCCTTGCAGCCCAAGGGACTCTCAAGAGTCTTCTCCAGCACCACAGTTCAAAAGCATCAATTCTTCGGCGATCAGCTTTCTTCACAGTCCAACTCTCACATCCATACATGACCACGGGAAAAACCATTGCCTTGACTAGACGGACCTTGGTTGGCAAAGTAATGTCTCTGCTTTTTAATATACTATCAAGGTTGGTCATAACTTTCCTTCCAAGGAGCAATACAAAGTTAGGAGGTAAAATAATAGGGCCCCTGTGCTGAGTAAGGCATGAGAAACACTGTTTCTCAGCTTTAAAAGTTAAGGGAAATAGGTATCCTCTATTGTTGCATATAAGTAATCACTTCATCAAATACATACATACACACACAAATAAATAAAAGCCACCTCCTTTAAAATCATGTTCATGAAGCTCTTCCTCCCACCTGAAAGTCTGTTTTGACTGGCAGAGTCCTTTAATTCCCTATCGATGTGGCCTTGGTAAGCCAAGGGCATTGTTATACCTAGCTGGACACATAATGTCAGCCATCCAATTTTTGAAATAGAAAGCTTACAAGCTTTACTCACAGTTAATCACACATTCTTTTACTTACTCTAAAATGTGTGCCAGTCTCATTCTTAACAAACTGCATGTATGGGTTTGAGGTCACCATTATCCACATGGACCAGGAAGAACAGGGCCTGGCTATACTTTCGGTAAGCATAGCTATGCTTCCTACCATTTTATAGGATCAAATTAAGGCATTTTGTAAAATCAAAATATGTGGTCATCATTTAAATTTTAATTCCATGGACACAAAATGATATGAGAAAAGATGTCATAAGTTTACATGATGCCTAATTATTTTGATATAGATATAGAACTTGTATTTAATAAAAAGTGTCAAAATTAATATTCTAAAAATGCATCAATTAATATTTTTATCATAATGCATTATATCCTACTTTATCATTTCTACATATTTTAATGGCTTAAATCTATGGTAATTAAACTCAGTTTTGAATGAACTTAAAGCACCCCTTCCAGCTATTAGGTAGAAAATTATGTGGATTTTCTTCAGGGCTAACTATAAGGCTCTTTTTTTCTTCATATTGTAAAAGTGGGCTGAACAGGCAATTAGATCTGAACCCTCATCAATTGCAAAAAGAATGGCAAAATGGCACAATGTCAAGTATATTTAAACCCTAATACTTTGTTTGGCAGATGTCATCCAATATTTAATTGGCATTTTTCCAACAAGTGCATAAACCATATAAAATCTATAAGTTATCTCAGAGTAGATGTATCAAATAATTCATCTTGGGGTTCACCAGTGATTGAAATTACTTAATAACAACATCTATAGGTTTAATTCAGTTTTCTTTCATGTGGGTTTGACTGCAATGGGCAATTTTAGTTAAAAGTTACCCAGTACAATATTGAAAATTCAATAATGCAGAATCTCAGTTCTTCAATCATCATTTTCAAATTGTTAGAGATAATCTTGGACTGTATCCTTAAAACGAAAGCATATTCTTTCTCTTAAGTCCTTATTCCATTAATTGGAGAAGTGGCTACTTATTTAAGAATATGCTTCTTGATGGATATTGTTTGATTTTCAAAAGAATGTTAAAATTTCCTATTTTGATTGTTTGAAAATACATATTGATCTACCAGAAGCTAGATCTTTAGAGAAAATATAACCTTAAACTATCTAAATGCTCCTCAATTCTTATTACAGTAAGTTTGGAGAAATAATATTCATAGACAACTTTCTAACATAATGTGTAGTGAAACATTTCTCAGCTACCTTAAAATTTATTCTTAGATTAAATGTATATCATTAAAGAGTCATTTCCTTGAGTAATCAGTTAGTCTCATAAAATGCATTCTACTGAAATTTAGTTTAACATTATTCTATTGACCTACCTTAAGGAACACTGTGATAAATAGCTCTATAAAACCTCTATTATATAAACTTTAGCAATTATGTCAAGGATATTTTCCAGTATCATTGTTCTTCACAATGTGGTCTGCACAGGGGTTTGAAAGTGAATGTATTAGTCGCTCAGTCATGTCCAACCCTTTGAAAACCCATGGGATTTTTTGGCAGCGTCATGGACTGCCAGGCTTCTCAGTCCATGGAATTCTCCAGGCAAGAATACATGGAGTGGGTTTCCATTCCCTTCTGGGGATCTACCCAACCCATGTGCCCTGAATTACTGGCAAATTCTTAACTGTGTGAACCAGCAAGGAATCCAGTTCATCAAACTTCATTCCTAGTCCATGATTGAAGAAAAATATTCAGTGTAAGCAATTAGAAAATTATATGGAAATCTAAATTATTTAGAAGTTATGACAAAGTAATTTTGTTGTAGAATTAAAAACAGTTTTCAATATTTTAACTTTCATTTTCACTGTGTTTTTCAAAAATATTATCTACAATGATTGGAATTAATAAAAAGATGCCATTGATTCAAGATTGATGAGGACTGCACTGTCTAACATTGTGTGTTCTTCGGCAGAACTCATAGAAAATTCCCATGGAATATTTCCCTGAAATAAAATGACAAATTTGTTGCTTTCTTGTTTCTTGTTTTATTTGTGCCATGTATTTGGATGATCTTATTACTAGAGTCTGAGACTTATTTAACTTTGTCCCTTTAAATTGTTTTACATTTGTATCTGGTTTAATGTGTGCATGTGTGTGTGTGTATGTGTTAGTTGCTGAGTGGTGTCAAACTCTTTGTGACCCCATGGACTGTAGCCTGTTAGACTCCTTAGAATTCTCCAGGGAAGAATATTGGAGTGGGTAACCATTCCCTTCTCCAGAGGATATTCCAAACCTAGGGATCAAACCCGAGTCTCCTGCATTGCAGACAGATTCTTTACCATCTGAGTACCAAAAGAAATATTTGGCAAAGAAAATGAAATTTTCATGTATTCTGAAAACTCACTCTTTTTTGGTTTGATATTTACATTTCTTTAGATATGGAAACAAATTTACAAAGGTGATCAGGTTGCTATAAAAGCTTGGATATATACACAAATTCTTCTAATATTAAGTTGTCTGTGAAACTGTAATATAAAATAAGCTAAAGTCTCATTATATAACATAGAATCTTTAAATTAAAGTCTGGAAGCTGTGATAAACATACGAGGAAAAATTAAAAATATGATCCATTCAAGTTTCCTGTTTACACTTAATAGCAATTAGAGATACTTGCTTGTTTGTTTTAGCTAAAACTTACCTCACAACTTCTAGAATATGCCCCTTTCTATTTTAGACTTTTTAAAATAATTATATATTACCATTTCTTAAACTTTGGTGGTGGATTCATTTCAGCCCAAGATAATTGTTTTTGATAAATATATGTTTATGATTGACATTTTTCTATATGCACAAGTTGTACTCTGCTTGTTTCATTTCCTTTCATAGTAAATGTCTTTCCAGGTATGGCAGCACCCCAAGGTGATTCTGAGGGACCAATCAACTCTGTAATCTTCCCAAGTAGAACATGGGCAACCCACGGGGTTTGTTTCTATTCAATTAATTAGTGCATTTTTATATTTACATCTTAAGGTTTAAATTATATTTTCAACTCAAGTATGTGGAATAACCTTCTATTCATCTCTATTTATTAGTTATTTGCTATCTTTTTGTACAATTTTATAGTGTTTTGGTTTGAACTTTTGTTGATATTACTTCTTTTTTTTATGTAGGGCTATCACAGTTTGTTTTTTATATGAGGTATATATTATGTTATTTATAAATGAGATTCTTTTCAAATATTTTTAACCGACTATGACAAGCTTAAAAGTTAATTTAATAGCTATATTTTAAAAAAAATCTATTTAGCTTTAACAGTTGTTTTTTAATATAAAGAGGAAGGCATCCTTTTCCATCTATTTCATTGTTCATCTATTTAATTTTTACCATGTGTAAGGACTACTATTCTGCACATAGATTAAAAGAAAATTAAACTTACTTAGTAGAGAGTGTGCAATTGCTTCTAAAATAGACAATGTCAATGCTAGGAATTCCTTATTCTTAGCTGCAAACTTTCAATGTATCCTTTGTACCGATAAAGTGTCCACCAGGCTTATTTGTTCGTTGACCTTGATCTTGACCAAGCAAATGTAGTTGGGGACTACAGTCATCAGTTAATTCTCCATCCACTTATCTATGACTTTTTGAATACTGTTGGCATATGCCTCAAAGCCTGCGACCTTTCATAATTCTATCTGACAACAATGTGTTTGTTTTGATTTTTAGCAATAAGCTTTATAATTTTCTTAATAATGACCGACAATAATAACTATTATATTAACACAACATTACAATTTTTCAAGTTTTATTGTAAAATGAACACAATTTCATTTTAAACCATCATTTTAAGTGTACCCTTTACTGGTATTAAGCACACACATATTGTTGTGTAACCACTATCACTGTCCATCTTTAGAACTGTTCATCTTCCCAAATTGAAAATCTTTACTCAATAAACAATTACTCCCCATGATCCCCATCCTTCCAACTTCTGGCAACTATCAATCTACTTTGGCTCTTCAGTTTATTTTTGTATTTATGTATTTATCCCTCTGCAACGTGGGAGACCTGGGTTCAATCCCTGGGTTGGGATGATCCCCTGGAGAAGGGAAAGGCTACCCACTCCAGTATTCTGGCCTGGAGAATTTCAAGGACTCTATAGTCCATGGGGTTGCAAAGTGTCAGACACAACTGAGTGACTTTCACTTCACACTATTTACCCCTCATATAAATTATATTTTTCTTTTTCTCACTGGCTTATTTCACTTAGCATAATATCCACAATGTTCATCAGTGTAGTAGCATGTGGCAGAATCTCTTGCCTTTTAAAAGCTGTATCATCTTCCATTGTACATAGTTGCCACATTTTCTCACCCATTCATCCATCACTGGACATTTGGGTTGCTTCCACCTTCAGCTACTTCTACCATGCTATTATGAAATGGGTGTGTAAAAATATCTGGATAAGACACTTCTATTGATTATTTTGGGGAATATACTCAGATTTGGGATTGCTAGATCATATTCTAATTCTATTTTTAATCTTTTGAGGATCATTCATTTTTTCCACAAAAACTGCACCAGTTTACACTTCTACCAATAGAGTGCAAGCTCCAATTTCTCTAAATTCTCACTGTCATTTATTTTAGTAGTCACCCTAATAGGTGAGAGAGATTACATTTTTAAAAACAATATTTAGGGACTTCCCTAGTGGCACAGTGGTAAAGAATCTGCCTTGCAAAACTGGGAATATGGGTTTGATCCCTGGCCAAGGAGCTGAGATCTTGCTGCTTGGGCAACTAAGCCTATGAGCCACAACTCTACAGCCTGCATGAGCTTCAACTACTCAGCCTGTGTGCCACAGCCAGAGAAACCCGTGTGCCACAGCAGAAAACCAGTCCCCCGAAAAGCAGATTGTTTTCTCACTCATTGTAAATATCTATGTTCTTTGGATTGTATTCTCATTATGCCCATTTAAATTAGTGAAATTCATTTCTCTTACTTAGAAACTTACAGCAGAAGTTCTGCTACCCAACTTCTTTAACCCCCAAATTCTGTATTCTGTCCACCATACTATTTTACTGCGTCTCCAATGTCCACGTGCCACACATAAGGGCACTAATAACCTCAATGATTTACCTAAGTGGAAGTATTTTAACTGCAATTTAATTAATGATAAAGTCTGAAGTTTTAATAAAAGTAGAGAAATTCCTGATTGAATAGTGTGTGCAGTTTTCATGTTTCTCTCTACATTTTGAATGAAGCCAGTCAATTCTTTTCAACTGGTTTTCAGAGAAACATAGCAGAAAGCAAAACCACATCTTCAGTGCTCTCAGTAATAGCCTGACACACTGCTTAAAAAGAATCCCAGCTGCGTCATTTCATAAGTCATATGTTTGAAAGTGTCTGCTGATTTTTCTACATGTGGGGAATGGTTTTGCCTTATTTGCCACTCCAGTGTGAATGATTTCACATTCTGCTCAAAGAAAATTTCAAGCACTAAGCCCTTTTCAGAAATCATGCATGCCTGCTCTGCATAGAAAGGAATGTCACTGCCAGCAAGCGTTTTCCTTGGAGGAGTTTGCCTTTCATGAGAAAATGTGCTTAACTCTTTTGTTCTTTCTTGGCTCTTGCAACTTACTGTCACTCAGCTCTGGGATCACTGAGGCACATTCCAAGGAATGATTGGAGATGCTATTAGAAGTCCTTCTAAAAGAAATGTAACCACCTGACAATGTCATATGGCAGGGCAGTTCCTCACTGTTGTAAGGAATAAGAAGTTATAATTATAAAAGAAATTTTTGCTTTCTGAGGATCCACATTCTCCAGTTGTGCAAATAGTCAATCCTCCATTTTCACAGACTTATCCAGGTTAGTTGACAGCACTCTAACAGGAAAAACACAGGTTTTACAGTTTGCCATTTTACAATACAATGAGATACATCAGCAGACTAAAAATTCTGTAGTTCACAAGTCTCTCTGCCATGTTTTCTCATTTTCTATCTATTCCTCTAAGTTTACCATATGCATTATTTTTCACCAGATTTAGCAGCAGAATATACTTCATGTTACATTACTTTTTCTAAAGAAATAATCAAATTCTGTATTTATGATCTCATATAATTAGTAGAGGGAAAATATAGTTGGACTTAGAAAGCTAGTGCTAAAGGAAGTAATATTATAATAAAAACCAAACTCCAATCCACTTATATACTAAAGTAATTCATGGTTAAAAAGTCCTGTTATTTGGAAGTTCTGAAAAGCAAGTGATTGCTCATTAATTATATTTCTTCTTGAAATATATTTATTTCAATAAATAAAGTAGGTAAAATCTTAAATAGATTAAACACATTAAATAATATAAAATATATTTTTAAATATTTTAAGGTAAATATAAGAAGATAAGACTCAAGTGTGATATCAACAGAAATGTTTCTTAATCTGCTTTACTACCCATATACATTTACTCCAGTGGAATTTTGTTTTGAGACATGATGGAACTCTATCATGGGTCTCCATCCCCTGTGGGTCTCTCTCTGAATCCACTAATGCAGATATTTTTCTTTCTCTTCCCAATACTAAAATCATATTGAAGAGATTTACTGGTTGCCAAGTTTATAACTCAGTTCCAGACTTCTCCCTGAAATACTGCCCTGGGACTATCAGTTTGCCTGAAACTTCCATTCGGACAGCTATGTGACATATCAAACACAACCCGTGCAAAGAGTCACTCTGATCTTAGCCCAAGATCCCTCCGCACCAGCTTTCCTCAATCCTGTGCCTGATTCCTTCATTCATGGAATTGTTAATGCTCACAGCTTTTCCTCCATTACTTTTTTTGACACTCTAAATCCAAACTGACAAATCCAAAGGAAATATCACTTCTTTTATGAAAATACATTCATAATTGATTTATCAAGGGTCCTCCTAGTCTGTGACCTTGGTCTCTCCTCTGATCATGACCATGATCACTATGTCTCACCTCGGTTATTGCCTTGGTCTCCTAATGGTCTTCTCTCTCCCTCCACTAGCACCTTTCATCTGGGTGGCAGACTGACTGGTCTACAGGTTACTGTTCTTGCCTCTGGCTTGAGAGGTCATAGGGTCAGATCCCGGACGAGCCCCCAAGATGAAAGGTTGTTGCTGAGCAGTGATAGATGCTGGGATTCTTAGCCTCCAGAGGACAGAAAATCAATCTGGGACCAGTGACGAGGTTTGATCACTCAGAGTTTTTGTATAATAAAGTTTTATTAAAGTATAAAAGACATAGAGAAAGCTTCTGGCATAGACATCAGAAGGGGGCAGAAAGAGTGCCCCCCTGCTAATCTTTAGCCAGATATTATATAGCTTCTAGTAGTGATATACAGTGGTGTAGTGAAGTCGCTCAGTCGTGTCTGACTCTTTGCGACCCCGTGGACTGTAACCTACCAGGTTCTTCCATCCATGGGATTTTCCAGGCAGGAGTACTGGAGTGGGTTCCCATTTTCTTCTCCAGGGGATCTTCCTGACCCAGGGATCGAACCCAGGTCTCCCGCATTGTAGGCACATGCTTTTATCATCTTAGCCACGAGGGAAGTCACATAAAAGTGTGATAAGGTGTACAGTATGGATATAATAAAATATATAGAAGTGTAGTAGTGTAGTGAAGTCACTCAGTCATGTCTGACTCTTTGCGACCCCGTTGACTGTAGCCTACCAGGCTCTTCCATCCATAGGATTTTTCAGGCAAGAGTACTGGAGTGGGTTCCCATTTCCTTCTCCAGGGGATCTTCCCAACCCAGGGATCGAACCCAGGTCTCCTGCATTGTAGGCAGACGCTTTTACTTGGTGGCCTGAGCCACCAAAGAAGTCACATATAGCCTCTAGCAATCTGATAAATAAAGAAAGGAAATGTCTCAGAACTCAGAGACTGGCACCAGGTCCCTCACCCACAGCATGCATTTTGAGATAACTTGGGACAAGGTGAGTTTTCCTGGGCCATAAAATGATTGACATGAATCTTGAAGAAAGGCAGGTTTCCAAACAAATACAGGCTTATTAACATAGCTAAAGAGAACACTTGCGTGAGTAAAATATACTGGTTTGTCAAGTCCATTCTGAGTATTAGGGGAACAGCCTTGAAGACAGAGTCTAGGGTAAACACATAGTTCATTAACATAGCTTAAGACAAATGTTTCCATATGAAAAACGCATTGGTTAACTCAAAGTTTGAGAAAAGTTAAGTTCAGATGAAGCTAGGTGTCCTCATGGCAACACAGAATTTTAAAAGAAACCTGTTTTTAAATTTATATTGAGAAGGGGGAAAAACCTAACACTTGTTTGTTTCTTCCTGCCACTTAAGAGAGAGATTAAAAACGTCTGACTCTTGTAGTCTGTTTCCTCCTTTTGGAGACCCCTGCCCTTCCTGCCTGTTACCCTTTCAGTAAGGCTTTTCTCCAATTAAAGCTCATTTAATTTTCTTTTCCTGTTAAATCAAGAAAAACATCAGCATCACAATACAGTTGTAAAATCAGAAGAACAGAACTTTGAACTTAGTATTGGGTTCAAATTCTGAATAGACAATCTTAGAGATACAACCTCTGTGACTTCAGGTTTAACCATGCTAAATCAAAATTTCGTCCTCTTTAAATAAATAGACTGATACCCTGAAAATATGCTATAAGATTTGCAAAAATTATTTACGTAGCTTTTCTTAAGTGCAAAAAAAAAAAAAAAAAATCACTTTTCCCCTTACTCTTGGTCTCTTTTTTTAAAAAGGAATAAGCTATTATTTCTTCCATGTAATAGAATATTATAAAAAAAATAAAAAGTACATTGTACATAGGATACAGTAAAGCTTTAAACAGTAAACTGTTGACTAAATTCATTGGAAAAGAAAAAAGTTATAAATGGTTTTAAGAGTTGTTTTATGGAACTGATAAGCAACCACTAACCAGAAGAGTTCAGGAAAGGTCAAAAGGAGACACTGCGTGTCCGTCCACTTCCCAGAACCCCTCTCGCTAGCATCCATCTTGGCTGAACGTTGTGTGCACCACCAGGAAGGACTCTGAATCAGAATGATTTTCCAAAGACAACCCAGAAACTAATGCCATCACCATAAAACCCAAGACTGCTAGCCACATGGCAGAGCAGTTCTCCTGGATTTCTTCACCCTGCTGTTCTCTGCCTGGGTGCCTTCTTCTAATAAAGTCTCTTGTTTTGTTAGCACATATCTCCTTGGACAATTCTTTTCTGAGTGTTAGATAAGAGCCCACTTTGGGGCCCTGGAGGGGGGACCCTCTTCCTACAACAATTTTTAAGGGAATAGTGAACTATAACTCCACAGTGTTTAAAACAATTATTATAAATTTCTAGTTAAAATAATATTGGCTCATCAAAAAATACAGAAAATGGCTGAGTGGATTATTTTTTTAAAAAAATCTAGAAATATGCTGCCTGTAAGAGACTCATTTTAGTTTTAAACAAAAATAGATTGAAAGTGAAGGGATGGAAAATGTATTCCATACAAAGAGTAAGCTTAAGAGAACAGGAGTTGCTCTACTTACATCAGGTAAAATAAACTTTTTTTTTTTTTTTTTGTCAGAATTGATCACAAGACAAAGAAGGTAACCATGTATCAATAAAGGTGTCAATTCATCAACAAGATATAACCATTATAAATATATATGCTCATAAAACTGAAGTGGCTAAATATGTAAAGTAAAATGTAATTGATATTTAGGGAGAAATAGGCAGCAATACAATAATTGCTGAGAACCTCAAGATAGATTAGATGTTGAACCATAAAACAAGTATTCACAAATTTAAGAGAGCAATCATATCCAGTTTATTTTTCTATGAATACTACAGTGCTATGAAATTAGAACTGATGGACAAGGAGGCCTGGTGTGCTGTGATTCATGGGGTCGCAAAGAGTTGGACAGGACTGAACTGAACTGAACAGGAAGAAAAGTGAAAAATGCACACATAGTTGGAAACTAAACGGCACACTTGAACAATCACTGGGTTAGGAAAGAGACCTCAAAAGAAATTAGAAAGTATCTTGAGACAAACAAAAATAAAAACACAAGTACCAAAATATACAAGATGTAGCAAAAGCAGTTGTAAGAGGAAAGTTGAGAGCAATAGATGCCTACATTAAGAAAAAAGAAAAATCTCTAGCAAACAGCTTAACTTTAAACCTCAAGAAATTAGAAAAGAAAAGATGAACTAAGTCCAAAGTTAGAGGAAGGAACAAAAGAAAACAAAGATTAGAACATGAATAAATGAAATAAAGGCTAGAATAGTCATAGGAAAAATATCTATGAAACTGAGAGTTGCTTTTTTGAAAACATATATATATATATATATATTTTGGTAAGAGACACTCAACTAAACTTTATAAATGCCTAAGGAGACAGTCCAATTTGACATCACATAATTACTGGCGCTAGTGGTAAAGAACCTGCCAATGCAGGAGACATAAGAGATGTGGTTTTAATCTCTGGATCAGGAAGATCTCCTGGAGAAGGAAATGGCAACCCTCTCAAGTATTCTTGCCTGGAGAGTCCCCATGGACAAAGGAGTCTGGCAGGGAATAATCCATAGGGTTGCAGAGTGGGACATGACTGAATCAACTTAACACACCACAACAATTACAAATTATCATAAGCTTCCATATATAATTATATACTTGGAAAACAGATTGAATAACCTGGAGAAAAATCCATAAATACTGATAAACAGATAATCTACTAATGCTGAATCATAAAATAGAAAATCTGAACAAACTAATAACAACTAAGGATTCTGATGTAGTTATCAGAAAACGCTCAACAAAGCGTCTAGGACCAGATATTTTCACTGGTGAATTCTACCAAATATTTAACATAATTAATGCAAGTTTTTTCAAACTCTTCTAAAAGTTTAAAGAGGAAGAAATACTTCAAAACTCATTTTATGAAGCCACCATTACACTGAAACCAAAGCCATATAAAGACACTGCAAGAAGCAAAAACTATAGGCTGATATCTCTGATGAAGGAAGATGCATACTTTCTTGGCAAAATTCTAACAACTAAAATTCAGTAGTACATTGAATGGATCATGCACCAGTGATCAAGCGGGACTGTGCTTGGAGTGCAAATGTGATTCATCATATACAGATAAATAAACAAGGTACACCACGATAGAAGACTGAAGGATGAAAATCATATGATACTCTCAATAGATGCAGAAATAGGGGTTGACAAAATCAACACCTTATTATGTTAAAAGTTCACAACAAATTGGTTATAGAAGGAACAAAAAGTTTTCAATTTTGGTGTAAGAACCATGCAAACATAACATATTTGGCCTAGTTCCTAATAATTATGCTATAAAACATTACTACATAGTCAGAACTCAAAAGTTTCACTTTAAAAAATATAGTAGGTGCTCAACAAACTTTGGATGGATAGATGCAAGAATGGAAAATTGTTCTTAAGTTTGGCCATACTGATCTTGAAATAACATTTCTCTAACAAATGGCACAATGTGACAAATAAAAATGTGTTTGTAGAAATTATGAAAACATAAAGTAAAATAATATTCCTGATTAAAAAAAAATAGTTCTGCTTTTGGTAATGAAAGTTAAACTGAAATAATTATATTAACTTTTTACTCTTTATATTTTAGAACTAAGAATATGTCCTCTGAGTCAGCCATCTATTCTCTACCAGTCTTGGTCCCTGGTTGTAGAGTAGAGTGAATTTTTTTGAAGGAAATTATCAGAAGTTCCTGTAAATTGAAGAAATAGCAAGTCTCACACTTACTGACTGCTACTGGATTTAATGTGCATTAAACTTAGTGGCTGCAAACCTCAGCGTATTCAGGAAGATTGCAAAGTGTACATGTATCCTCTCGTGCATAAACTTGAAGCAAGAAATGGCAACCCAGTCCAGTATTCTTGCCTGGAGAATTCCATGTACAGAGGAGCCTGTTGGGCTACAGTCTATAGGGTTGTAAAGAGTCAATCATGACTAAAGTAACTGAGCACACACATACATAAACAATTTGTCATACATTGGAGAGAGGGCATGACTAGATACTATTATGCAATTATTTTTCAAATGTATATAGATATTCATGTTCATTATTTTTCCCAAATAAATGGCAAACTCTAAAAAATAAGAAAAGAACATATCTCAACATGGTAAAGGTCATATATGATAATCCCATAGCTAACATTATTCTCAAGTGTAAAAGACTAAAAATTTTTCATTTAGATAATATAAATATCTGCAGATAGAATGGGTATATAGAAATTGTTTATTTTTTATACATAATTCAACTTTAAGAAAGAAGGAATTTCTGGCATTTGTGGCAATATGACATTCCTTCAGGGTATTACGCTAAGTGAAATACCAGACAAAGACAAGTAATCTTTAATCTTGCTTATACTAAGAAACGAAACTGGAGAAAAAAAAAAAAAAGAAACCTAGTAGTATTGTAGTTATCAGAGTCAAGGGGTGTGGGAAAAATTCTTCAAGTACAGACTTCCAGCAGCGCGATAAATAACTTCGCGGGATCTAATATTCAGCGTGGTGGTGACTATAGGTAACAATATTGTATTATATGCTTGAAAGCAGCTAAGAGAGTAAATGTTAAATGTTCTCACCATACACAAATACATGGCTTCCCTGGTGGCTTAGAGAGTAAAGAATCTGCTTCCAACGCAGGAGGTCTGGGTTCAATCTCTAGGTCTGGAAGATCCCCTACAGAAGGGAATGGCTACCCGCTCCAGTATTCTTGCCTGGAGAATTCCATGGACAGAGTAGAACTCTGGTGGGCTACAGTCCATGGGGTCACAAAGAGTTGAACCCAACTAAACAACTTAATACACTTTCATACACACACACACACACATAATTATGAGCATGATGAATGTGCTAATTATCCTACTGTGGTGATCATTTAGCAATACAGACAGTTATCAAATCTTGTTCACTTTAAATTTATACAATATGTTAATTATATCTCAATAACGCTGAACAATTCTTCATAAGAGATGCCTTTGTCCTAGTTTTTAAAATATTCCTCCAGGATATAAAGTTCACCCACAGTATTTTTAGAAAAAAATGTTATTAAAGATTTTGAACTCAGCAATGCCAGAAAATGGCAAACAAGAAAGAAAAGTTTATTTCCAGCATGATTAACAAGCACAAAGTAGGTATTTCCAATTGCATTTTAAAATAACATTTGTGGCTAGTGTTACAACTAATGTTGCTGACAAAGCCTGTAAGTCTATTTCCTTTACCTGGTCTTAAGGGAATTGGAAAGATTCTTTAAAATAAACCATTGAATTAAAATTTGAAAAATGAGGAGATTTTCACTGTTCAAAATAATGCTGGTAAAGGGCTTATTTCAGACAAAGAAATGGCATCTCCACTAAGCATTTGCAAGAGTGCCTGATAGAAACAGGAGAATAGAATAGAATCTTCTTCAGAATGTTTCCTCTGCCATCACAGATATATGCCTTCCGTATTGAAAAGTGATGGTTTCAGAGTGGGAGGGGCGGGGCGGGGGCGGGGGAAGCTTGCTCTTGTGAATAAAGCAGGCCTTATTCTATACATCTATATTATTTATTTAAAAAAACATTTGTCTTGTTTTTCTACTTCTACTTTGAATTTCAGGCAAGGAGTACGGTTCCTTTGTTTGCTTTTATCTCACTCTGCACAGGTAGATTTAGAAATACTTCTTGTAAAGGAAGATTTGCAAGATAATACATGGAGAAATATAAATACAAAAATAGATTCAAGTAGTATACAACCCTAAATCCTTAAAGCAGAGAAAGAGTAGAGCATGAAATTAAAACTACAGACAAATATTTCTCATGAACATAAATGTAAAAATCCTCAACAAGATATTTGAAAATCAAATCCAACAATGTATAAGAAGAATTATAAACCACAAACACACAGAATGTTTCCCAAGTATGAAAGGCTGTTTCAACACATAAAAGCTAATTAATGTAATCTGTCACAGTAATAAGACTATAAAAGAAGAATACACTGATTAAATCAATAGATGAAAAATAAAATTCAATACCATTCATGATAAAAATTCTCAGTAAACTAGGAATTAAGGAAGACTTCCTCAGCTTGATTAATATATATAATATATATATCTCAACAACAAAACAAACAAAAATCTATATCTAATGTCCTATTTCATAGTAAGAAACTTTAAGCTTTCTGACTTAGAGCCAAACTAAGGCAAGTGTGTCCCCTATCACCACTGCTTCTCAACATTGTACTGGAAGTCCTTGCTAATGCAATAGACAAGATAAAAAAATTTAAATATATATATGTAGATTGAGAATGAAAACATAAAAATGACTTAATTTTCAGATGACATTACAAGGTTTACCTGGTGGCTCAAACAGTAAAAGAATCTTCCTGCAATGTGGGAGATCAGGGTTCGATCCCTGGATTGGAAAGATCCCCTGGAGGAGGGCATGGCAATCCACTTCAGTATTCTTGCCTGGAGAATCCCCATGGACAGAGAAGCCTGGCGGGCTACAGTCCATGGTGTTCCAAAGATTCGGACATGACTGAATGACTAAGCACAAGCACATAACTATACATGTATATGTATATGTATATATATATATGCTGCTGTTGCTAAGTCGCTTCAGTCGTGTCCGACTCTGTGCGACCCCATAGACGGAAGCCCACCAGGCTCCCCCGTCCCTGGGATTCTCCAGGCAGGAACACTGGAGTGGGTTGCCATTTCCTTCTCCAATGCATGAAGGTGAAAAGTGAAGGCGCTCAGTCGTGTCCGACTCTTCGCGACCCCATGGACTGCAGCCCACCAGGCCCCTCCGTCCATGGGACTCTCCAGGCAAGAGTACTGGAGTGGGGTGCCATTGCCTTCTCTGCCAATATACTATATATAATATATATTTCACTATACTAATAATATATACTATATATGTACTATAGTATAATATATCGGAGAAGGTAATGGCACCCCACTCCAGTACTCTTGCCTAGAAAATCCCATGGATGGAGGAGCCTGGTAGGCTGCAGTCCCTGGGGTCGCTAAGGGTCAGACACGACTGAGCGACTTCACTTTCACTTTTCACTTTCACACATTGGAGAAGGAAATGGCAACCCACTCTTCTTGCCTGGAGAATCCCAGGGATGGAGGAGCCTGGTGGGCTTCCGTCTATGGGGTCACACAGAGTCGGACACGACTGAAGTGACTTAGCAGTAGCAGCAGCAGTATAATATATACTCTATATTAATATATTATTAATATATAATATTTATAAATAAGTATCAGTTCAGTTCAGTCACTTAGTCGTGTCCGACTCTTTGCAAACCCATGAACCACAGCACGCCAGGCCTCCCTGTCCATCACCAACTCCGGGAGTTCACTCAAATTCATGTCCATCGAGTCGGTGATGCCATACAGCCATCTCATTCTCTGCCGTCCCCGTCTCCTACTACCCCCAATCCCTCCTAGCATCAGACTCTTTTCCAGTGAGTCAACTCTTCACGTGAGGTGGTCAAAGTATTGCAGTTTCAGCTTTAGCATAAGTCCTTCCAATGAACACCCAGGATTGATCTCTTTTAGAATGGACTGGTTGGATTTCCTTGCAGTCCAAGGGACTCTCAAGAGTCTTCTCCAGCACCACAGTTCAAAAGCATCAATTCTTCGGCGATCAGCTTTCTTTACAGTCCAACTCTCACATCCATACATGACCACGGGAAAAACCATAACCTTGACTAGATGGACCTTTGTTGGCAAAGTAATGATATTATATATAAGTAATATATATAATTATATAATTTATATATATTTATATATAAGTATAATATATTTATATTATGTGTACTAATGTAACTAGTATTGTATTTTAAAATTTCAAGTTCAACATGTTTTAGTATATAATATATATAGTATTATAGTATATAGTATAGTACATATATATTATATATTATTAGTATAGTGAAATATATATTATATATTCTATATTGGAGAAGGAAATGGCAACTGTTCTGCTGAAAGTTTTCACTTTCACTCAGGTTCAAAGGATTTGTTAACAAAATAAGCCACTTCTTTATAAACAAATGAATAACAAAAATATTTATTAGAGAATTATCTGGCTTACTTTCAACATATTAACATTAAAAGAGAAATAGAGCAGAGAATACATCACCAAATCGTGTTTTGGCCAACATAACCAGTACTGGGAAGTCCCGCATCACAGCACATCCGTTGTCCCCACTGGGAATGGGCAAAGCTAGCATGTCTGCTCTGTTGGTCATACTTCACAGATTGCAGTTTGGCTAATCCCAGGACTGAGGCAAACTGATATCATCATCAATCCATAACCAGATTGCAAGCTGGGTTTCATATCAACGCTGTTTATTTTGTCTTATAAAACTTGGAATGCTGCTAAGCCTGGGGCTTGGTTGGGCAGGGCCCCTCCAGGGGCTCAACAATCTGAAGATTCTTCCCCCATCTTACGAATGGTGCTGCAAAGTCTCACACAAACAGCAGGCAGTCACTCCCAGTCACTCCCAGTCAGGGCAGTGTCCAGATAGGTGAGACGCAAGGTCAGAGGTCTGCTCTGCTTTGTCTTTGAAGACTAAACAAGATTGCGTATCTAATTTCTCTAACAACCCATTCCAGTATGCTTGTCTGGAGAACTCTATGGACAGAGGAGACTGGTGGGCTA
This sequence comes from Moschus berezovskii, assembly GCF_049115385.1. Taxonomy (NCBI): domain Eukaryota; kingdom Metazoa; phylum Chordata; class Mammalia; order Artiodactyla; family Moschidae; genus Moschus; species Moschus berezovskii. The sequence goes on from NC_142462.1 coordinate 7,755,050, forward strand.
TAGTTCATGGGTTCAAAAAGAGTCAGACACAACTTAGTGACTGAAAAACAACAAGATACTACATAATAGGGAGTTCATGATCTGAACCACAGTCAGCTCCTGGTCTTGTTTTTGCTAACTGTATAGAGCTTCTTCATCTTTGGCTGCAAAGAATGTAATCAATCTGATTTCAGTGTTGACCATCTGGTGATGTCCATGTGTAGAGTCTTCTCTTGTGTTCTTGGAAGAGGGCTTGTTTCATATGACCAGTGCGTTCTCTTGACAAAACTCTATTAGCCTTTGCCCTGCTTCATTCCGTGCTCCAAGGCCAAATTTGCCTGTTACTCCAGGTGTTTCTTGACTTCCTACTTTTGCATTCCAGTCCCGTATAATGAAAAAGACATCTTTTTTGGGTGTTAGTTTTAAAAGGTCTTGTACGTCTTCATAGAACCATTCAACTTCAGCTTCATCAGAGTTACTGGTTGGGGCATAGGCCTGGGTTGCTGTAATGTTGAATGGTTTGCCTTGGAAACGAACAGGAATCATTCTGTTGTTTTTAAGATTGCATCCAAGTACTGCATTTCGGACTCTTTTGTTGACCATGATGGCTACTCCATTTCTTCTAAGGGATTCCTGCCCACAGTAGTAGATATAATGGTCATCTGAGTTAAATTCACCCATTCCAGTCCATTTTAGTTCGCTGATTCCTACCTAGAATGTCTATGTTCACTCTTGTCATGTCCTGTTTGACCGCTTCCAATTTGCCTTGATTCATGGACTTAACATTCCAGGTTCCTATGCAATATTGCTCTTTACAGCATCGGACCTTACTTCTATCACCACTCACATCCACAGCTGGGTATTTGTTTTGCTTTGGCTCCATCCCTTCATTCTTTCTGGAGTTATTTCTCCACTGATCTCTAGTAACATACTGGGCACCTACTGACCTGGGGGATTCCTCATCCAGTGTCCTATCATTTTGCCTTTTGATACTGTTCATGGGGCTCCCAAGGCAAGTATACTGAAGTGGTTTGCCATTCCCTTCTCCAGGGGACCACATTCTGTCAGAAATCTCCACCATGACCCGTCTGTCTTGGGTGGCCCTACACGGCATGACTTCGTTTCACTGAGTTAGACAGGGCTGTGGTCCATGTGATCAGATCAACTAGTTTTCTGTGATTATGATTTCAATATGTCCGCCCTCTGATGCTCCCTCGCAATACCTACCGTCTTATTTGGGTTTCTCTTACCTTGGTCGTGTGATATCTCTTCACAGCTGCTCCAGCAAAGCGCAGCCGCTGTACCTTGGACGTGGGGTAGCTCCTCTTGTCCTATTGTCTCGTCCTGCTTATTTAACTTATATGCAGAGTACATCATGAAGAACGCTGGGTTGGAAGAAGCACAAGCTGGAATCAAGATTGCTGGGAGAAATATCAATAACCTCAGATATGCAGATGACACCACTCTTATGGCAGAAAGTGAAGAGGAACTCAAAAGCCTCTTGATGAAAGTGAAAGAGGAGAGTGAAAAGGTTGGCTTGAAGCTCAACATTCAGAAAACAAAGATCATGGCATCTGGTCCCATCTCTTCATGGGAAATAGATGGGGAAACTGTGGAATCAGTGTCAGACTATTTTTGGACTCCAAAATCACTGCAGATGCTGATTGCAGCCATGAAATTAAAAGACGCTTACTCCTTGGAAGGAAAGTTATGACCAACCTTGATAGCATATTAAAAAGCAGAGACATTACTTTGCCAACCAAGGTCCGTCTAGTCAAGGCTATGATTTTTCCCATGGTCATGTATGGATGTGAGAGCTGGACTGTGAAGAAAGGTGATCGCCGAAGAACTGATGCTTTTGAACTGTGGTGTTGGAGAAGACTCTTGAGAGTCCCTTGTACTGCAAGGAGATCCAACCAGTCCATTCTAGCGGAGATATATCCTGGTTGTTCATTGGAAGGACTGTTGCTAAAACTGAAACTCCAATACTTTGGCCACCTCATGCGACGAGTTGACTCACTTGAAAAGACTCTGACGCTGGGAGGGATTGGGGGCGGGAGGAGACTGGGACGACAGAGAATGAGATGGATGGATGGCATCACCAACTCGATGGACATGAGTTTGAGTGAACTCTGAGAGCTGGTGATGGACAAGGAGGCCTGGCATTCTGTGATTCATGGAGTCGCAGAGAGTTGGACAAGACTGAGCAACTGAACTGAACTGAACTGAACCGAACTACATAATACTATTCAATATGTATTCTATATATACTAAATTAAACAAGTGGAATTTTAAATTTGAAACACAATTCTGTTTATTTTATTAGCCAAATTCATGAAATAGGTATAAATTTAACAAATGCTCAAAATCTGTATCCAGCTATTTATAAATTGATGAACAGAATCAAAGAACTAAATAAATAAATAGCCAATGCTTATGAACAGGAATGTTTGATATTATCAAGTTGTAGAGTTCTTCTCAGATGTACAGATTAAATGCAAGATAATAAAAATCATAGCAAGTTATTTTACAGGTATTAACTAACATGTTTTAAATCTATATAGAGATGTGAAAAGCCCCGTACAGCTCACACAATTTTGAAAGAGAGCAATGTTGGAAGACTGGTGCCACCCAACCTCAAGATTTATTATAAACTTATAGTAATCACAAGATTGTGATAAAAGTAAAAGAATAGATCAATAGAAACAGAATATAGAATTTGGAAATGGACTTAACAATTGTAGCCTCATGATCCTCGACAAAGTAGCAAAGGCACACCCAGGGCAGATTCATGTCAATGTATGGCAAAACCAATAAAATGTAAAGTAATTAGCCTCCAATTAAAATAAATAAATTTATTTAAAAAATGTACTTCTACATTCTCAACAAATGATGCTAAAATAACTGGGTGTCCACAAGCAAAACTATGAATCTAAGCACATACCTTACAGTCTTCATAAATATTAACTCAAAATTGGTTATAATCCTAAACATAAAATACAAAATGATGAAACTCCTAGAAGATAACACAAGAAAAAATGTACATGACTGTGGCTATAGTATACCTTTTTTAGATACAAAACCAAAACCACAATTCATGAAAGAAATGAGTACACTAGACTTTATTAAAATTAAAAATATCTGCTCTGAAAAAGGCAGTAGGAAGAAATTGAGAAAATGGGAGTTTAATTTCTTACAAAATTAAACACTCTTACTTAACTATATGATCTAAAAGTCATGCTCCTAGGTATTTACTCAAAGGAACTGAAGAGCTATGTCTAAACCAAAATCTGCATGCAGATGTTTATAGTAGCTTCATTCATAATTGTTAATACTTTGAAACGATCACAATGTCCTTCAGTCACTAAATGGATAAAGAAGCTGCAGTACATTCAGACAATGGAATATCATTCAGTGCTAAAAGAAATGAGTTATCAAATATGACAAGACATTGGGGAAGCTTAACTGGGTATTACTCAGTCAATGAAACCAATCAGAAAAGAGCACAAACCTATGACTACAATATATGACATTCTGAAAAGGCAGAACTGGGGATACAATAAAAATATCAGGGGCTGCCAAGTATGTGTGTGAGGGAGATGAATAGGCAAAGCATAGATACATTTTAGGGCAATGAAAACACTCAGAATATTATTAGAATAAAGGATGTATGTCATTATCTGTTTGTGCAAACCCATAGGATGTCCAACCCAAAGAGAGAAGTTTAAGATAAACTGTGTACTTTTGTGCATTATGACTTGACTGTGTACATGTGTCCTTGGTAAAAATGATACCATTCTGGCAAGTGGTGTTGACAGTGGAAGATATTGTGAATATGTGGGGGCAGGAGTCATATATTGGCATATATTTGAAATTTCTGTACCTCCCTCTCAACTTTGTTGCAAACTTGATTGTTCTAAAAGCCTTAAATATAAAATGAAAGTGCTTTAAATAAAATATAAAAATTTCACAAATTATTTTATACCATGTGCTTAAGCTTCTTAATGACTTTTTTTTTTTTTTTTTTTTTAATAACATTGCTCCAGGCCAGCCTACAAGAATGGACCCTGTCACTCTACTAGTCATGCAGTTCAGTTCGGTTCAGTTCAGTCGCTCAGTCATGTCCGACTCTATGCAACCCCATGAATCACAGCACACCAGGCCTCCCTGTCCATCATCAACTCCCGGAGTTCACTCAAACTCATGTCCATCGAGTCGGTGATGACAGCCAGCAATCTCATTCTCTGTCGTCCCCTTCTCCTGCCCCCAATCCTTCCCAGCATCGAATCTTTTCCAGTGTGTCAACTCTTCACATGAGGTGGCCAAAGTATTGGAGTTTCAGCTTTAGTATCAGTCCTTCCAATGAACACCCAAGACTAATCTTTAGAATGGACTGGTTGGACTTGCAGTCCAAGGGACTCTCAAGAGTCTTCTCCAACACCACAGTTCAAAAGCATCAGTTCTTCGGCGTTCCAACTCTCACATCCATACATGACCAAGGGAAAAACCATAGCCTTGACTAGACGGACCTTGGTTGGCAAAGTAATGTCTCTGCTTTTTAATATGCTCTATATGCAGAGTACATCATGAGGAACGCTGGACTGGAAGAAGCACAAGCTGGAATCAAGATGGCTGGGAGAAATATCAATAACCTCAGATATGCAGATGACACTACCCTTAGGGGAGAAAGTGAAGAAGAACTCAAAAGCCTCTTGATGAAAGTGAAAGAGGTGAGTGAAAAGGTTGGCTTGAAGCTCAATGTTCAGAAAATAAAGATCATGGCATCTGGTCCCATCACTTCATGGGAAATAGATGGGGAAACAGTGGAAACAGTGTCAGATGTTATTTTTTGGGGCTCCAAAATCACTGCAGATGCTGATTGCAGCCATGAAATTAAAAGACGCTTACTCCTTGGAAGGAAAGTGATGACCAACCTTAATAGTATATTAAAAAGCAGAGACATTACTTTGCCAACAAAGGTCCGTCTAGTCAAGGCTATGGTTTTTTCTGTGGTCATGTATGGCTGTGAGAATTGGACTGTGAAGAAAGCTGATCGCCGAAGAATTGATGCTTTTGAACTGTGGTGTTGGAGAAGACTCTTGAGAGTCCCTTGTACTTCAAGGAGATCCAACCAGCCCATTCTAAAGGAGATCAATCCTGGGTGTTCATTGGAAGGGGTGATGCTAAAGCTGAAAGTCCAATACTTTGGCCACCTCATGCGACGATTTGACTCACTGGAAAAGACTCTGATGCTGGGAAAGGTTGGGGGCGGGAGGAGAAGGGGATGACAGAGAATGAGATGGCTGGATGGCATTACCGACTCTGTGGACATGAGTTTGAGTGAACTCCGGGAGTTGGCGATAGACAGGGAGGCCTGGCGTGCTGTGATTCATGGGGTCACAGAGAGTCGGACACGACTGAGCGACTGAACTGAACTGAACTAGGTTTGTCATCACTTTCCTTCCAAGGAGTAAGCGTCTTTTAATTTCATGGCTGCAATCACAATCTGCAGTGATTTTGGAGCCCCCAAAAATAAAGTCTGACACTGTTTCCACTGTTTCCCCATTTATTTCCCATGAAGTGATGGGACCAGATGCCATGATCTTAGTTTTCTTAATGTTGAGAAGGCAAATATTTAACCATTCCCTTTACATTAAGAACCTAGCTGTTACACAATCTTTTGAGTAGAGAAGGAAGAAGATCTTGGTCTCTATGGATTTCTCAATCTACAACTAATTCCATTTTACCTGTTCATTGGTCAATAGATCAAGTCAACAGAATTAGATATTAAACAGTTCATATGTAAATTTTCAGCGCACAGAGGTCTGATAGACTCCATGAAAAACATAGCCAATAAAAATACCTGGGTATAGACTATACCACATTTGGTTAAGAAACTTGTTTAGAACTGAAATTTGATGTGGATTTTCATTCATTTTTCCACACATCAACACTAGAAAGTAAGTGAAAGATAAATAAGGTTGAAGAGGGGTTACCAAAATACAGAGAAAATGTTATCATGAATTTATGTTTCTGTGCAAGAATTTATACTTGTATGCTATCTTTCACAAATTTTTCATGAAATAATTAGTAGTTTCAGGAAAGGTGCTTGGACACATTAAATCATTTTCCTGTATTGTCACATTTAAAAATAATAAAATAATAATACACTTTCAATTAAAGGAAAAGCCACAACTGCCCATTAAATATAATTCACTTGACAGTGTAATCTTTGAACTAATATAAGGGAGGATGTTAGTTACTGATGCAGATCTACCAATGTATTTAATGTTATGAAAGAATCTCTCCAATTTTGTTCCATGATATGAAGGGATAGGCTATCCACTCCAGTATCCTGGGGCTTCCCTTGTGGCTCAGCTGGTAAAGAATCCGCCTGCAATGCAGGAGACCTGAATTCAATCCCTGGGTTGGGAAGATCCCCTGGAGAAGGGAAAGGCTACCCAATCCAGTATTCTGGCCTGGAGAATTCCATGAATTCTATAGTCCGTGGGATCACAAAGAGTCGGACATGGTTGAGGGATGTTCAAAATAAATAAATAAATAAAAAGCATAACCTAAGTCAGATGTTCACTTCTAAAACAAAATGGAACAAAAGAACTTAAGAATGACAACTTGGATCCAGATACACACTACAGAATGTCAGAAATGTGGATATTGAAAGCTAATGTTCAACTCTAGAGATACTTTATGTTTCTTTTCCATCCATATGTTTGGACATTGCTGTTTTGCTGTTTTCTCCCCCACAGAAACATTGGAAGGTAAAAAGGAAACAGGAGAGAACAAAATCACTATTTATTTATTCTGTTATAGACCAGAACCATTAAATGCATTCAAATAAACTTCCATATGCTGAACAGAAAGAATTGACATCCAAGATTTTATGGTCAACTTGCAAATATTTAGGGCACAAGAAGCTGTGTACCAGTATTTAGAGATTGTTAGAAGTGAAGCAGTTAAAATTGACTAAGATTAGAATAAATTTCATGAAATTTCAGAAACCCTAAATTTGCTTTTTGTGCTACTTTATTTTCTCAAAAGCTTAATAAATGCTTATTGGCTAGAACTGATTAAGTTGATTATTATAACAATGGGTTAAAAAAAATAGAACATACGTGCAGGTTTTATTTATTTTGTATTCTTTTCACATTATGTGACATATGGTATCTTAGTTCCCCAACCAGGGACTGAATTTGTACTGCCTATATTGAAAGCAGAGAGTCTTGAGCACTGGACCACCAAGGAAGTCCCTGTAGGTATTATGTATAAGAAACAGAGTAAGAATAACTTTCTAATGAAATAAAGAATTGAAAAACTAAATAACTGATGAAAAATACATAGTGTGGAATGGTTTCAGCAAACAAAATGAATTCCCAGACAAAAATTTTCCTAGAAAGTCTGAGAACAAAATAATTAAATGGAAGCCAACGTGTCAATTGATCAATCAGGCTGACAGAGATCAAGAGGCATCAGAAAAATAAAATATATCCATGTATGAAATCCAAGTCTAATTATAAGTACACAAATGTAAATTTTAATTACATGAGAAAAGAGCCCAGAACACTAAAAATATTGTAAAGGAAATTCATGAAAACAGGAAGAAAGTTAGGATTGATACGTATGTGAACTCATATGTTTGAATATTATAAATTTTAAAAAAATTAAAATGAGACAAAATAACCTGTAGCATGTTATTCATAAAATATAGACCTAGTTCATTCAAAATGGAAAAAATCTAAAATCTATGCATATTGTTTATGGTATTGTTATGTATCATCTTCTAAAATGATTAAGCATAAATCCCAGTGTGCTAGTTTTAATAGATATAAAAGTTATACCATGACTACCTATGGTTTGGACACAATTAAAGAGAATATAATGTAAATTGTACAATCACTATAGAGAACAGTATGGAGGCTTCTTAAAAAGCTAAAAAAGAGCTACTACATGAAAAGCAACTTCATTCCTAGGCATGTAGCCTGAGAAAAACATAATTCAAAAAGAATGTTCAAAAACAACCCACTGTTAATTGCAACACTACTTACAATAACCAGGATATGGAAGCAACCTAAATGTTCATGGACAGATGAATGCATAAAGATGTGGTATATATATATATATATATATATGTTGTTGTTGTTGTTCAGTCCCTAAGTCATGTCCAACTCTATGATTCCAAGGACTGCAGCACTCCAGGCTTCTCTGTCCTTCACCATCTTCCAGGGTTTGCTCAAAATCATGTCTGTTGAGTCAGTGATGCCATCCAACCATCTTATCCTCTGTCATCCCCTTCTCATTCTGCCTTCAATCTTCCCCAACATCATGGTCTTTTCCAATGAGTTGGCTCTTCGCATCAGGTAGCCAAAGTATTGGAGCTTCAGCTTCAGCATTAGTCCCTCAAATGAAGATTCAGGATTGATTTCCTTTAAGACTGACTGGTTTAATCTACTTGCAGTCCAAGGAATCTCAAGAGTCTTCTCCAGTACCAAAGTTCAAAAGCATCAATTCTTTGGAGCTTAGCCTTCATTATGGTCCAACTCTCACATTCATACATGACTACAGCTGAAAAATATTTCATTATCTGTGTGTGTGTGTATACATGTGTATTCTAAATTTCTCCACCCCTCCACTTATAGACCCGTAGGTTGTTTCCACATACAATTTATTCATATCTTTCATGTCTATGAGATATTATTGCATTCCATGAATCACATTAAGAATGTTCATACAGCTCTTTTCCTACAGTTTCTTCTTATTATGATTAAATAGACACAACATAAAGTTCACTACTTTAACCACTTCAGTGTATAGTTCAGCAATATAAAGCGTTCACATCATGTAATACAACCACCACCGCTCTCCATTTCTAGAACAATTTTGCCATCCCAAACAGAAGCTCTGTCCTCGAGGAACACATCTCAGCTCCCCGTTTCTCCCTCTCCTGACCCGAGAAATCCTCCAGACTACTATCATTCTCCACGATTCCACCCACTCTAAGTATCCGCCCCATACAAATAAAATCACACAATATTTGTCATTTTGTCCCTGCCTTATTTCACCCAGCACAATCTTCCCAAGATGCATCCATGGTGTAGTGTGTATCAGAAGTTCACTTTATTAAAATATATTGCATCATGTCTGTCCATTCATCCTTTGATGGACATTTGTGCTACTTACAGCCTTTGGCTCCCATAAATCATGAATCATGGTGTGTCTTTTATTTTGTTGTTCTAGTTCTCAATTCCTTTGGTTATACACCTAGAAGTGGAATTTCTGGTTCCATAGCATTTTAAGTTTAACTTCTTTGAGAAATCACCAATATGGTGCAGTTTCACCATTTTATATTGCCACTAGGAATGCAACCAAGTGCCAATTTCTCCATATCTCACCAATACATGTTATTTTCAATTACTTTTTGTTAATACTTATCCTAAGGGACATAAAATGGCTTTCACTGTGGTTTTGATTCTCATTTCTTTAATAAATATTGATGTTGTACATTTCTTCATGTGCTTACTGGCCATTTGTATATATTCTTTGAAAAATGTTCATTCAATCCTTCGCCCACTTTTACGTTGGGTGGATCTTTGTTGTTGCTCTTAAATTGTAAGAATCCATTATATATTCTGGGTGTTAATCCCTTTCCGGTTATAAAATATACAAATATTTTCTCTATTCTGTGTCATATATTTGGCTCCCTGACAATGTTCTTTAAAGTAAAAAGTTCTCTTCTTAATTTTCATAAATCTAGTTTATCTATTTTGTTTCATTTCTTCCTGTGTTTTAGTGTAATATTCAAGAAAATATCACTAAATCCAACATCATAAAGATTTTCTTCTATGTTTCCTTTGAAGAGTTTTATAGTTTCAAATTATGCATTTAGGTTTTTGTTCCATTTTTAATTAATTCTTGTATATGGTATAAACAAGAGTCTAACTTCATTCATTGGCAAACTATATAGCATTTTGGCATGAAACATTTAATATTGTTTAAAACTTTAAAGCATCCCTACATCAACATTGGCTGAAAATCATATTTAGAATTTATAATACACTGCCATGGGTGAACCTAGAATCCAAGAGTCTCAGTTCGGTTCAGTTCAGGCACTCAGTTGTGTCCAACTCTTTGGGACCTTCATGGACTGCAGCACGCCAATCCTCCCTGTCCAACACCAACTCCCAGAGCTTGCTCAAACTCATGTCCATGGAGTTGGTGATGCCATCCAACCATCTCATCCTCTTCGTCCCCTTCTCCTCCTGCCTTCAATCTCTCCCAGCATTAGGGTCTTTTCCAATGAGTCAGTTCTTCACATCAAGTGACCAAATTATTGGAGCTTCAGCTTCAACATCAGTACTTCCAACGAATATTCACAGTTGATTTCCTTTACGATGGACTGGTTGGATCTTGTTGCAGTCCAAGGAACTCTCAAGAGTCTTCTCCAACACCACAGTTCAAAAGCATCAATTCTTCAGCACTCAGCTTTCTTTATAGTCCAACTCTCACATACATACATGACTTTTGGAAAAAACATAGCTTTAACTAGACGGACTTTCTCAGCAAAGTATGTCTCTGCTTTTCAATATGTTGTCTAGGTTGGTCAAGATTTTCCACCAAGGACCAAGTATCTTTTAATTTTATGGCTTCAGTCATCACCTGCAGTGATTTTGAAGTCCAAAAAAGTAAGTCTGTTACTGTTTCTGTTGTTTCCCTACCTATTTACCATGAAGTGATGGGACTGGATGCCATGATCTTAGTTTTTTGAATGTTGAATTGAAGCCAAACTTTCACTCTTCTCTTTCACTTTCATCAGGTTCTTTCATTTAGTTCTTCTTCACTTTCTGCCATAAGGGTGGTGTCTCTGCATATCTGAGGTTGTTGATATTTCTCCCAGTGATCTTGATTCCAGCTTGTGCTTCATCCAGCCCAGCATTTTGCATGATGTACTCTGCATAGAAGTTAAATAAACAGGGCAAATATATACAGCCTTTTATGTTCTCCTTTCCCAATTTGGAACCAATCTGGTGTTTCTTCTTGACCTGCATACAGATTTCTTAAGAGGCAGGTCAGGTGGTCTGGTATTCCCATCTCTTGAAGAATTTTCCACAGTTTGTTCTGATCCACACAGTCAAAGGCTTTGGCATAGTCAATAAATCAGAAGTAGATGTTTTTCTAGAATTCTCTTGTTTTTTGATGATCCAGCAAATGTTGGCAATTTGATTTCTGGATCCTCTGCCTTTTCTAAAACCTGCTTGAACATCTGGAATTTCCCATTTCATGTACTGTTGAAACCTGGCTTGGAGAATTTTGAGCATTCCTTCGCTAGTGTGTGAGATAAGTACAATTGTGTGGAAGTTTTAACATTCTTTGGCATTGCTTTCCTTTGGGATTGGAATGAAAACTGACCTTTTCCAGTTCTGTGGCCAAGGCTGAGTTTTCCAGATTTGCTGGCATATTGAGAGCACCACTTTCACAGCATCATCTTTTAAGATTTGAAATAGCTCAACTGGAATCCCACTACCTCCACTAGCTTTGTTCGTAGTGATGTTTTCTAAGGCCCACTTGACTTCACATTCCAGAATGGTCTGGCTCTAGGTGAGTGATCACACCATCATGGTTATCTGGGTCTTGAAGATGTATTTTGTATAGTTCTCCGTATTCTTGACATCTTTCATAATATCGTTTGCATCTGTTAGGTCCATACTATTTTTTTCCTTTATTGTGCCCATTTTTGCATGAAATTTTCCTTTGGTAGCTCTAATTTTCTTGAAGAGATCTCTAGTCTATCCCAGTCTATTGTTTTCCTCTATTGCTTTGCACTGATCGCTGAGGAAGGCTTTCTTCTCTCTCCTTACTGTTCTTTGGAACTCGGCATTCAAATGGGTATATCTTTCCTTTTCTCCTTTGCTTTTCACTTCTCCTTTCACAGCTATTTGTAAGGCTTCCTCAGACAACCATTTTGTCTTTTTGCATTAATTTCTCTTGGGGATGGTCTTGGTCACTGCCTCCTGTACCATGTCATGAACCTCTGTCCATAGTTTTTTAGGCACTCTATCAGAAATAACCCCTTGAATCTATTTCTCACTTCCACTGTATAATTGTAAGGGATTTTATTTAGGTCATACCTGAATGATCTGGTGGTTGTCCCTACTTTCTTCAATTTAAGTCTGAATTTGGCAGTAAGGAGTTCATGATCTGAACCACAGTCAGGCCCTGGTCTTGTTTTTCTGACTGTATAGAACTTCTCCTGACAGACCCTATACTGAGAAAACATTACCTTGGGAGATGCTGTATGTTGTTCCTTAATTGCTAAGTCATTTCCAACATTTTAGGAATATCATTGACTGTAGTCCACCAGATTTCTCTATGAATGAGCTATCCCAAGCCAGAATACTAGAGTGGGGTGCCACTTTCTTCTCTAGGGGATCTTCCTGAGCTGGGGATTCAACCCTTGTCTCTTCACTGACAGGTGGATTCTTTACCACTAAACCATCCAGGAAGTCTGCTGTATGAGTTATTTCTGTTAACGAAACGCTACCACTTTATGTAAAAATGTTTTACTTCAAAAGTTCTTGTATTACCTCCTCCCCTTTTTGCACAGACTATACCTGGTTGCTAGGTAACCATCAATGTATTTCACCAGTATTTATGATGCAGATGACATTTGATTTATGTCAGTGTTGTTGTTCAGTAGCTAAGTCATGTCTGACTATTTGAAACTCCATGGACTGCAGCTTACCAAGCTTCCCTGTCCTTTACTATCTCCTGGAGTTTGTTCAGATTCATGCCCATTGAGTCAGTCATGTTATCTAGGCATATCATTCTCTGCTGCCTCATTCTGCCCTCAGTCTTTCCTAGCATCAGGGTCTTTTCCAGTGAGTTGGCTCTTCTTATCAGTTGGCCAAAGTATTGAAACTTTAACTTCAGCATTAATCTTCCCAATGAATAGTCAAGATTGATTTCCTTTAGGATTGACTGATTTGATCTTCTTGAAGTCCAATGGACCCTCAAGAGTCCTCTCCAGGGCCACAATTTGTCTCTTTGGTGCTCAGCACCTACTGACTCACAGTCTCTTTGGAAGAAGCTTGAGACCCTATATTATTTCCAGGCACTCTGATTTCATTTGTGAAGATTTAGAAAATGAAGTTCTATATTGAAGTTCATGTTTTGCATGCCTGAGACATCGAAGACACCTCTCACCTATTAGTATATCTTTGTGTTCTACCTGGATTTTTAGATTTTAGGCTGTAGTCATGTTTTTTAAGTGCTTTGGTGTTCATATATATCTTCCTACCTTTCTCCAGGTTTGAGTCATAGCTGTGGCTGGGCTCAATTTCCAGTCAAATCAGGGCTAAATGGCATGGTCAATGGCCCGAGCTACTTGTACCAGATGTGTCTTAAAAGCTGGAGCTGCAGGTAAAACTTGACTGCCAATAATCACATAACTGAATCAACTCCTGGAAAACATGCCTTTACTGTGTTTGACAACAATTCTTTTAATGTTACAATTGATGAGAAGCAATTAAAGCTGGGTTTATGAGAATCAAAATACAAGTTTATCTTACCCACAACAGGTGAAGTAGTACCTGTGTGAGTATTCCATCATTTGAAAATGTCCATAAGAAGTGGAGTCCTATAGTGTGATACCTTCAAAATAACACTCCCATCATCTGGAGAAGCTAAATTTGAATGGATTAATAACAGAGTCTCAACTGAGAAAGCCAAAGAAAATAAGGAAACTTGAATTCTTCATCCTCAGAGCTCAACATTGACTAAGGAATCAGTGCTGTAAAATATCTAAATACTCAGTTCCCACCCAGCAGGTCATCAACAGTATTGGATGGAAACATTATAAACCCATAGAACCCAGTTCTATGCCCTGGATATAAGCTAAATAAGCAGGGTGACACTATACAGCCTTGACATACTCATTTCCCATTTTGGAACCAGTCAGTTAGTCAATGTCAGGTTCTAACTGTTGCTTCTTGACCTGCATACAGGTTTCTCAAGAGACAGGTAAGGTGTTCTGGTACTCCAATCTCTTTAAGAATTTTGCACTGTTTGTTTTTATTCACACAGTCAAAGGCTTCAGCGTAGTCAATGAAGTATACGTAGATGATTTTTATGGAATCCCCTTGCTTTCTCCATGATCAAATGAATACTGGCAATTGATCTCTGGTTCCTCTGCCTTTTCTTAACCCAGCTTGTACATATGGAAGTTCTTGGTTCACATACTGCTAAAGTCTAGCTTGAAGGATTTTGAGCATTACTTTCCTATCATGTTAAATAAATGCAATTATATAGCAGTTTGAACATTCTTTGGCATTACCCTTCTTTAGAATTGAAATAAAAGCTGACCTTTACCCATCATGTGGCCACTGCTGAGTCTTCCAAATTTGCTGACTATACTGAGTGTAACACTTTAACAGCACCATCTTAAGATAGCTCAGCTGGAATTCCATTACCTCTACTGGCTTTGTATAATGCTTCCTAAGACTCACTTAAATTTACACTCGAGAATGTCTAGCTCTATGTGAGTGACCACACCATCGTGGTTATCTGGGTCATTAAGACTTTCTGTATAGTTCTTCGGTGTACTCTTACCACCTCTTCTTAATCTCTTATTTTTAGAGATACATAACTCAGGGAATGAATACTATTAAGTTCAAATATAAAAGACATTTATGAAGATGTAGAAATGACTATTCAGACTAGTGCTAAAAGTAATATATGCTACTCTTTGGGTCTCCTTGGAGGCAGATTTCTGGACGAGGATGATTCCTCAACCAATTTGAATCCGTGAATAGAAGTCATATGATGCCCATAACTGAAATGGTCAAACAAAGATCCTGTAGTTTCTTATGAAAGGATTTCAAATGCTACAGGTGATCTAGGAGATGGCTTCAAATCCTGAGTGTTCCTGATTTTAAGAAAACTTGAGAGAATCATTCTACTTTAAATAAGCCAATACCTTTAGTTCAGGAGAAATCAATTTCCTGGTGTGTGGTATGAGATTGATGAATTTTAAAGAACTAAAAATAATTTGTGATGTTAGATTACAAGGAAATGAAAACAGTGCTCTACTTTTATTAATTTTATTTTATAAATTCTGTTAACTGTGTTGGGTCTTTGTTGCAGCACACAAGGGCTCCTCTTGTTGAGCTCAAACTCTAGAGCACAGGCTCAGTAGTTGAGGCATGGATGCCTAACTGACCCTTGCCCTTCCCCCCCGCCCTGGTATGTGGGATCTTAGTTCCCCAACCAGGGATCAAACTTGTGTCCCTTGCATTGGAAGGCAGATTCTTAAACACTGGACCACCAGGGGCGTCTATATAGTACATTCATTTAATATATATGTGTGTGTGTGTGTGTGTGCCATAAATCTATAAGTCAGCTTAAAGTGATTCCTAAGCAGAAGTCTGAAGTAGTCAACAGTATTTGAGTATTTCTAGAGAAAAACCCTATGTGAAAAGAAGCTAGGTTGTCTAAATGAAAGTCCATATATGTTAGACTAATTTTCTTTCATCAATGATCACTCGATAGAAAAATCAAATTCAAGGTGAATATGAGTATGTGTGCATGTGCACTTATACCTGAAAAATGATTGCTCTTATTAATTCAGTAGAACCACAAGCTCATATTTTCCCAATGAATTTTAAATCAAGAATTAGTTTCCAAGAATTGTTGGAAAAATGCAATCATGACATTTCCAGAGACACTGATTCCTGAAGAATCAGTGATTTAAAAACAACAATCTCAAAGGTACCAACAAGCTGTTGAAATGTTGTAGGGAAGAGTCAGAAAGAAATCTTGCTCAATGAAGGTTACACACTGTCAGTTCTTTTAGGAGAAAAGCTGATTATTCTAAACTCCATCAGGTTTTTCTGTGAAAGGAAAGAATCTCATGATGGTTTTAGAATTAATTTTAATACACATTAAGAGCAATAAAAAGATACATTATCAGACTCAGTAAAAGGAAAGCAGTACTTTGAAAAAGGAACACAGACATGAAACATGGTGTTTATTAATTCAGATACCAGTTCTAACACTTCCAATTCTGTAACTAAGATGAAATAATAAACTTTTATAGCTTATTTTTCTAATTTTGAGTATAATAATGATATCACAAGTATAAAATGGTTGCAATAAAGATTAACTAAAACAAAATGTGTAAGGCCCCTAACAGACTCTGTGAGATATTAATGAGAATTGTTTTTCTTTTCTCAACTTCAGATTTTATCAAACATTCTATTGAGAATGAATATTATTAATATTATTATTATGGTGAGCAAACTAACTTTACTAGGCATTATGAATTTTAACAAAAATCCAAAGCCAAGATCCTTTTTCAATATTCAAAATTTGTTATTTCATTATCATTAGAAGGAAAAGCTGATTTTACTATTCCAGACATATGACTGAATAGAAAGATATATTTTATATTAAAATGTAAATATGAAATAACTACATTTAGCAGGATAATTCAATGTTATATTTGGAATTAGGATTTATTGATCAAATATATACATGGACCCACAATGAACTACAAAAAATTGGAAGTGTTAGTCGCTCAGTCGTGTCCAACTCTTTGCAAACTCATGAACTGCAGCACACCAGGTTTCCCTGTCCTTCACCATCTCCTAGAGTTTGGTCAAACTTATTTCCATTGAGTTGGTGATGTCATCCAACCATCTTACCCTCTGTCATTCCCTTCTCCTCCTGGCATCAATCTTTCCCAGCATCAGGGTCTTTTCCAATGAGTCAGCACTTCCCATTAGGTTGCCAAAGAATTGGAGCCTCAGCTTCAACATCAGTCCTTTCAATGTTTATTCAGGATTGATTTCCTTTAGAAATGACTGGTTTTAACTCCTTGCTGTCCAAGGGACTCTCAGGAGTCTTCTACAACATCACAGTTCAAAAGCATCAATTCTTCAGTGCTCAGCTTTATTCATGGTCCAACTCTCAGATCCATGCATGACCACTGGAAAAACCATAGCTTTGACTAGACGATGTTTCTTGGCAAAATATTGTCTCTGCTTTTCAATATGCTGTCTAGGTTGGTCATAGCTTTTCTTCCAAGGAGCAAGCATCTTTTAATTTCATTGCTGCAGTCAGTATCTGTAGTGATTTTGGAGCCCAAGAAAATAGTCTCTCACTGTTTCCACTGTTTCCCCACCTATTTGCCATGAAGTCATAGGACCAGATGCCATGATCTTCATTTTTTGAATGTTGAGTTTTAAGCCAGCTTTTTCATTCTCCTCTTTCTCCTTTATCAAGAGACTCTTTAGTTCCTCTTGGCTTTCTGCCATAAGTGTGATTATTGATATTTCTCCTGGGAATCTTGATTCCAGCTTGCGCTTCATCAAGCACAGCATTTTGCATGATGTACTCTGCATAGAAATTAAATAAGCAGGGTGACATTATACAGTCTTGATGCACTCTTTCCCGAATTTGGAACCAGTCCATTGTTCTATGTCTGGTTCTAATTTTTTGCTTCTTGACCTGCATACAGGCTTCACAGGAGGCAGGTAAGTTGGTCTGGTATTCCCGTCTCTTTAAGAATTTTCAACAGTGTGTTGTGAGCCACAGAGTCAAAGGCTTTAGCATAAATCAATGAAGCAGAAGCAAATGTTTTTCTGGAATTCTCTTGGTTTTTCTATGATCCAATGGATGTTGCCTATTTGATCTCTGGTTTCTCTGCCTTTTCTAAATCCAGCTTGAATTTCTGGAAGTTCTTGGTTCATGTACTGTTGAAGCCCTGCTTGAAGAATTTTGAGAAGAGATATAAAAAATTGCTGTTTTGAGTACATTGTCCACTTTATTCCAAGATGTGTGCATATGTGCTCAGTCCCTTCAGTCGTGTCCAACTCTTTGTGACCCCACGGACTTAGCTTACCATGCTCCTCTGTCCATGGAGATTCTCCAGGCAAGAATACTGGAGTGGGTGGTCATGCCCTCCTCCAGGGGATTTTCCCAATCCAGGGATCAAACAGGCATGCACCTCTTATGTCTCTTGCATTGAGGTGTAGGTTCTTTACCACTAATACCACCTGGGAAGCCCTTATTCCAGAGTAAGGTATATTAGATCATTTGCATTAAATCTGGTAATGACTTTAATGGGTTTCACCTTCACCATGTACATTCTAGAATGATTGAGAATATTTTAAAAGCCACAGTAGACTAAAAATTATGTTTGAAAGGAGCAAAATATTAGCAGTGTGGAGAAATATTAATCCATGTAAGTGGATTAATATAATGAAAAAAGAGAATTAGAAAATTTTAGAAAACAATTTTCCTTAAATAAGGGAAAGTAATAAAAGGGAATTTTTTTCTTGCAATAAAGAAGGACATAGGCCAAATATAAAACAATGACAAGTTGTAGAATCTGAAAAAAATACATTTTTATTGAGCATTCTTAAAACATAACTATATTCATATTCATATGTTATTTTTCTATAAATAGTGGAAAATTAATATAAATTAAAATTAAGTACATATATAATGGGGATTTCTCCACTGATCTCCAGTAGCATACTGGGCACCTACCAACCTGGGGAATTCCTCATTCAGTACCTTACCATTTTACCTTTTGATACTGTTCATGGGGTTCTCAATGCAAGTATACTGAAGTGGTGCGCCATTCCCTTCTCCAGTGGACCACATGCTGTCAGACCTCTCCACCATGACCCGTCCATCTTGGGTGGCCCCACAAGGCATGGCTTAGTTTCATTGAGATAACTCCAGAAAGAATGAAGGGATGGAGCCAAAGCAAAACAAACACCCAGTTGTGGATGTGATTGGTGACAGAAGCAAGGTCCAATGCTTCTATTGAACAATATTACATAGGAACTTGGAATGTTAGGTCCATGAATCAAGGTAAATTGGAAGTGGTCAAACAGGAGATGACAAGAGTGAACATAGACATTACAGGAATCAGCGAACTAAAATGGACTGGAATGGGTGAATTTAACTCAGATGACCATTATATCTACTACTGTGGGCAGGAATCCCTTAGAAGAAATGGAGTAGCCATCATGGTCAACAAAATAGGCCTAAATGCAGTACTTGGATGCAATCTTAAAAACGACAGAATGATTTCTGTTCGTTTCCAAGGCAAACCATTCAATATTACAGTAATCCAAGTCTATGCCCCAAGTAGTAATGCTGAAGAAGCCAAAGTTGAACAGTTCTTTGAAGACCTACAAGACCTTTTAAAACTACCACCCAAAAAAATGTCCTTTTCATTATAGGGGACTAGAATGCAAAAGTAGGAAGTCAAGAGACACCTGAAGTAACAGGCAAATTTGGCCTTGGAGCACGGAATGAAGCAGGGCAAAGGCTAATAGAGTTTTGCAAAGAGAAGACACTGGTCATAGCAAACACCCTCTTCCAACAATACAAGAGAAGATTCTACACATGGGCATCACCAGATGGTCAACACTGAAATCAGACTGATTCTATTGTTTGCAGTCAAAGATGGAGAAGCTCTATAAAGTTAGCAAAAACAAGACCAGGAGCTGACTGTGGCTCAGATCATGAACTCCTTATTGCCAAATTCAGACTGAAATTGAATAAAGGAGAGGAAACCACTAAACCATTCACATATGACCTAAATCAAATCCCTTATGATTATACAGGGGAAGTAAGAAGTAGATTTAAGGGTCTAGATCTGATAGACAGAGTGCCTGATGAACTATGGATGGAGGTTTGTGACATTGTACAGAAGACAGGAACCAAGACCATCCCCATGGAAAAGAAATGGAAAAAAGCAAAATGGCTGTCTGAGGAGGCCTTACATATATAGCTGTGAAAAGAAGAGAAGAGAAAAGCAAAGGAGACAAGGAAAGATATAAGCGTCTGAAGGCAGAGTTCCAAAGAATAGCAAGGAGAGATAAGAAAGCCTTCCTCAGCAATCAATGCAAAGAAATAGAGGAAAACAACAGAGTAGGAAAAACAAGAGATCTCTTCAAGAAAATTAGAGTTATCAAGGGAACATTTCATGCAAAGATAGGCTCAATAAAGGACAGAAAAGGTATGGACCTAACAGAAGCAGAAGATATTAGAAGAGGTGGCAAGAATACACAGAAGAACTGTACAAAAAAGATCTTCACAACCAAGATAATCACGATGGCAGAATCACTCACTTGGAGCCAGACATCTTGGAATGTGAAGTCAAGTGGGCCTTAGAGAGCATCACTACGAACAAGATGGAATTCCAATTGAGCTATTTCAAATCCTGAAAGATGATGCTGTGAAACTGCTGCACTCAATATGCCAGCAAATTTGGAAAACTCAGCAGTGGCCACAGGACTGGAAAATGTCAGTCTTCATTCCAATCCCAAAGAAAGGCAAGCCCAAAGAATGCTCAAACTACAGCACAATTGCCCTCATCTCACACGCTAGTAAAGTCATGCTCAAAATTCTCCAAACCAGGATTCAGCAATATGTGAACTGTGAACTTCCAGATGTTCAAGCTGGTTTTAGAAAAGTCAGGGGAACCAGAGATCAAATTACCAACATCCATTGGATAATGGAGAAAGCAAGAGAGTTCCAGAAAAACATCTATTTCTGCTTCATTGACTATGCCAAAGTTTTTGACTGTGTGGATCACATTAAACTGTGGAAAATTCTGAAAGAGGTGGGAATACCAGACCACCTGACCTGCCTCTTGAGAAACCTGTATGCAGGTCAAGAAGCAACAGTTAGAAATGGACATGGAACAACAGACTGCTTCCAAATAGGAAAAGTAGTGTGTCAAGGTTGTATACTGTCACCCTGCTTATTTAACTTATATGCAGAGTACATCATGAGGAACACTGGGCTGGAAGAAGCACAGCTGGAATCAAGATTGCCGGGAGAAATATCAATAACCTCAGACATGCAAATGACACCACCCTTACGGTAGAAAGTGAAGAGGAACTCAAAAACCTCTTTATGAATGTGAAAGAGGAGAGTAAAAAGGTTGGCTTGAAACTCAACATTCAGAAAACAAAGATCATGGCATCTGGTTCCATTACTTCATGGGAAATAGATGGGAAAACAGTGGAAGCAGTGTAAGACTTTAATTTTGGGCTCCAAAATCACTGCAGATGCTGATTGCAGTCATAAAATTAAAAGAGTGTTACTCCTTGGAAAGAAAATTATGAACAACATAGATAGCATATTAAAAAGCAGAGACAGGCAGACGCGGGAGACGCCCGGCTCCGGCGGCGCAGATGCGGGAGACGCCCGGCTCCGGCGCAACCGACCACGTGCAGAATCGTGGCTGACATGAGCTACCACGCGCCCAGGGTTAGGGCAGTGGCCGAGAGGAGCTGTACCACGTTCAGGAGGCGGAAGCTGCTTGGGCACCGGAGGGCCAAGAGGAGCTGATCTACATTCAAAGCAGGAGGCGTGGCCTTGAGGAGATACCCCTCATCCAAGGTAAGGTACAACGGCTGCGCCTTGCTGGAGCAGCTGGGAAGAGATACTCCACGACCAAGTGGAATATAAGAATCCAGTGTTCTGGGGAGGAAGGAACAAGATGGCGGAGGGATAACATGGCAAGACCACTTTCTCCCCCACAAATTCATCAAAAGAACATTTGAACGCGGAGTAAAGTCCACAAAACGACTTCTGAATACTGGCAGAGGTCATCAGGCTCCCAGAAAAGCAGCCCATTGTCTTCTAAAGGAGAGAGAAGAAATCCAGCTCCACCCATCAGAACACCGACACATGCTTCCCTAACCAGGGAACCCGGACAAGTCACCTGTCCAACCCCACACACAGCGAAGAAACTACGTAATAAAGAGAACTCCACAAACTGCAAGAAGAGGGAAAGGCCACCCCAAGCAAAGCAATATAAGCAAGATGAAGAGGCAGAGAAATACCCAGCAAGTAAAGGAACAAGATAATTGCCTACCAACACAAACCAAAGAAGAAGATATAGGGAATTTACCTGATAAAGAATTTCAAATTTTGATGGTGAAAATGATTCAAAATCTTGAAAGCAAAATGGAGTTACAGATAAATAACCTGGAGAAAAGGATTGAGAAGATGGAAGAAAGATTTAATAAGGACTTAGAAGAAATAAAAAAGAGTCAATATACAATGAATAATGCAATAGATGAGATCAGAAACACTCTGGAGGGAACAAACAGTAGAATAACAGAGGCAGAAGACAGGATAAGCGAACTAGAAGATAGAATTGTAGAAATAAATGAAACAGAGAGGAAAAAAGAAAAACGAATTAAAAGAAATGAGGACAATATTAGAGCCCTCTGGGACAATGTTAAACGCTCCAACATTCGAATCATAGGAGTCCCAGAAGAAGAAGACAAAAAGAAAGACCATGAGAGAATACTTGAGGAGATAATAGTTGAAAACTTCCCTAAAATGGGGAAAGAAATAATCACCCAAGTCCAAGAAACCCAGAGAGTCCCCAACAGGATAAACCCAAGGCGAAATACTCCAAGACACATATTAATCAAATTAACAAAGATCAAACACAAAGAACAAATCTTAAAAGCAGCAAGGGAAAAGCAGCAAATAACACATAAGGGGATTTCCATAAGGATAACAGCTGATCTTTCAACAGAAACTCTTCAGGCCAGAAGGGAGTGGCAAGACATACTTAAAGTGATGAAAGGAAATACCCTACAGCCCAGATTACTATACCCAGCAAGGATCTCATTCAAATATGAAGGAGAAATCAAAAGCTTTACAGACAAGCAAAAGCTGAGGGAATTCAGCATCACCAAACCAGCTCTCCAGTAAATGCTAAAGGATCTTCTATAGACAGGAAACACAGAAAGAGTGTATAAACTTGAACCCAAAGCAATAAAGAAAATGGCTACGGGAAAAAAAAAATAAATAAATAAAAATAAAAAGCAGAGACATTACTTTGCCAATCAAGGTCCGTCTAGTCAAGGCTATGGTTTTTCCCGTGGTCATGTATGGATGTGAGAGTTGGACTGTGAAGAAAGCTGTTCGCCGAAGAATTGATGCTTTTGAACTATGGTGCTGGAGAAGACTCTTGAGAGTCCCTTGGACTGCAAGGAGATCCAACCAGTCCATTCTATAGGAGATCAATCCTGGGTGTTCATTGGAAGGACTGATGCTAAAGCTGAAACTGTAATACTTTGGCCACCTCATGCGACGAGTTGACTCACTGGAAAAAACTTTGATGCTGGCAGGGATTGGGGGCGGGAGGAGACTTGGACGACAGAGAATGAGATGGTTGGATGGCATCACCAACTCGATGGACATGAGTTTGTGTGAACTCCGGGAGTTAGTGATGGACAGGGAGGCCTGGCGTGCTGTGATTCTTGGGGTTGCAGAGAGTTGGACATGGTTGAGTGACTGAACTGAACTGAACTGAACTGATAATGGAGATTTAAAATGCAAAGTATAGTTTGAGACGAGGCAATGAAGAAAGGAAGAAGACCTCAACAGAGACAGGTTATTATTATATAACCTATTACTATATAACAGAGAACTTTTATTCAGGCAAGGAGGGGCGACAGTGGGTCTAAAGACCAGGCTGAGCACGTGCAGGATCAGGGAGGCTTCCTACTTAAGGGGAGGTATCGCAGAAGCCATACGGGAAGATTTAGGCAGGCGGGGCGTTCTGTGTAGTCTTTAGATGAGATGACAGTTTCCAGATGAACAGGAGCGGAGGTCCCCGGCGGGGGTGGAAGGTCCCAGGCTACCCGGAGTATCAGGGTGGGCAATAAAGTTTAATTTTGTCATCCCTGAAGTCAGGTGGTTCAGCAAGGGCCCAGAGATTACAATGGAAAATAAACCTCAAGAAGAATCAAAAGACAAAAAATTGTTTTTTGTATAACTAATTTTAAACTATAAGTATATTGAATGTATGAATAAAAATAAAGGAACACAAAGATATTTACGTCACATTTAAATAAAATAAAAATTTTAAAAGAGGGAATGTTCAATTTAAATTCAGAATGAAAATAAGGACATGGTTAAGGATATGACAGAAATGATAAAGTTAAAATACTGGGGCTTCTCCAGTGTCTCAGACAGTAAAAAAAAAAAAAAAAAAATCTACTTATAAGGCTGAAAACCTGAGAAGATCCCCTAGAGAAGTGTATGGTTGTCCACTCCAGTATTCTTGCTTGAATAATTCCATAGTTACATTAAATTGATAAATTTGAAAACCTATATTATTCTCATGGACTGCAACCCTCCAGCACCTCTGTCCATGTAATTCTCTAGGCAAGAACACTGGAGTGGGTAGCCATTCTCTTCTGTAGAGTATCTTCCAGACCCAGGGATGAACCCATGACTCCTGCATTAAAAGTGGATTCTTTACCTCTGAGACACCAGGGAAGCCCGTAAATGGTCTAGAACAATGTAACATCACAATTGTTTCATTAATCTCTCACTAATCTCATGTTTTAAAATGTTTAAGATTTACCTGTGCTAATTTCTTTCATGAAGAGGCATGCGTGTATGCTAAGTCATTCACTGATGTCCAGCTCTTTGCAACCCTATGGCCTGTAACCTGCCAGGCTCCTGTCCATGGAATTCTCCAGGCAAGAATACTGGAGTGGGTTGCCATGCTCTCTTCCAGAGGATCTTCCTGACCCAGAGATCGAACCCACGTCTCCTGTGGCTCCTGTATTGCTGGTGACTTTATCTCTCAGCCAGTGTGATGCCCTCCATGAAGAGAAAGTGAAAGTTGCTCAGTCGTATCTGACTCTTTGTGACCCCATGGACTATGTAGTCCATGAAATTCTCCAAGCGAGAATACTGGAGTGGATAACTGTTCTCTTCTCCAGGGGATCTTACCAACTGAAGGATCAAACCCAGTTCACCCACATTGCAGCTGGACTCTTTACCAGCTGAGCCAAGCGGGAAGCCCAAGAATACTGGAGTGGGTAGCCTATCCCTTCTCCCACAAATCATCCTGACTCAGGAGTGGAATGGGGGTCTCCTGCATTGCAGGTAGATTCTTTACCAACTGAGCTACCAGGGAAGGCCTCCATGAAGAGAGTATAACCTAAATATTTGGGAGAATGGCACTGAAGCATGTGTATTATTATATATGATATGAATCGCCAGTCCAGGTTCAATGCATGATACAGGATGCTTGTGGCTGGTGCACTGGAATGGACCAGAGGGCTGGTATGGGGAGGGAGGTGAGTTCAAGATGGGAACACATGTACACCTGGGGCAGATTCATGTCAATGTATGGCAAAACCAATACAATATTGTAAATTAATTAGCCTCCAAGTAAAATAAATTAATTTAAAAAAATCTGATGAGGATCATGGAAGAAAAGAATATTAAATGCAAAAATTCTAAATACAATATTATCAAACCAAGTATATTGGCACATGTAACATATCTTTATATATATTTAATAGTTGCATGCATGGTAAGTCATTCAGTCATATCTGACTCTTTGCAGTCCTATGGACTGTAGTTTGCCAGGTTCCTCTGTCTGTGGGATTTCCCAGGCAAGCATACTGAAGTAGGTTGTCATTTCCTTCTCCAGGAAATCTTTCCTGACTCCTGCCTTGCAGGTGGATTCTTTGCCATCTGAGCCACCAGGGAATCCCTTGTATATAGTTAATTATATACTATGATCATACGTGTGGATTAAAAATAAAATAGGTTTGCACTGTTCCAAGTCCTGACCCCTGGGAAAGTTTCCCTCAACACTGTCCAGGGATTCCCAGAGATGGCCAGTACTGCTGCAGCTGTCCTCAATCAGGGGGTACCTGCACATCATGTAGGTGCATCCGTAATCCTGACTCAAGTCTTCTTTTCCTCTTTCAGCTGCTTGTGTGGAGCTCCCCATGAGGCACCAGGTGAAGCTGAAGACAAAAGGCAGTGCAACAGGAGGGGGACCGTGGGCCTCTGGGCCACTTCTTCACGTGGCTTGCTTATGCCTTCAGGGTCTGATCAAGCCTGATTTGTAAATAGCACTTCCATTTTGTGATAGAGGCTGGTTATCATCCCTAAATTTATGGCCTATTGGATCAGATAACATCTAGCTTGTGATTGTCAGCTGAGCCATGTGGTCACCTGGTGGCACGACTAAGACTTAGTAAATAGCAGCCGAGAGTTAGTCCTCAAAATGAGAGTAGTGGAGAATGAGGTTCTGGCTCAATTCCCATGGGCCTGAGCTGCTATTCACATATTGAGACCTGACAAAAGCTCCAAACAGCATCCACAGGATGGATTCTGGGACCTAGTGGATCCACTGTGAGACAGACCTGAACTAAAACTTACTGATCATCTGATTTAATAAAGCTGTACTTTGATTGGAGGTCAGTGACATTTTTGATCTCCTGGATTCAGTGTCAATTCAGAGCTAGTGTCTGGTGGTACTGGCGAGTCTGATCATTTCCTTTTCCCCAATGCTGTACATAGTTACTCTGGTAAAAGGCCACAGGTCTATTTGGGAAAGATGGGGAAAAAATTAACACTGTAAATTTTCAGTAGTGTGCTTGATTTCTTCCTCAAGGGGATTTGGCCTCCCTTTTATTCATGAGGCTATAAACTGACTCAAGTCTAAGAATTAACAGAAAGATCATGCCTTTATGTTTTTATGATTTACTCATGTTAGACTTTTTCTCACTTGACCTAGAATTTTTATGCTTATACAGATCAAGTTAACAATTTAGTAGGCTTCCTATCTATTTCTCTTCTAGGAACACCATAACCAACTAGAAAAAACCATAAGTGTTTGGAAATCAGACTATTCTGATTGCTGCTTCAGTTCTGCTCCCCATTGTGATAACCAGTATTCGATGCCTTGGGTGGTTGGGTGTCACAGTTGGTCCCTGCCGCTCTGAGAGCCTATTACTCCTGGTATATTTATGGCAACCTAGTAAGTCACAGTAGGTCCCCACTAAGTTCTGTCCTACAGAGAAGAGTGATTACGGAGTTCTTCAAGGGTTCTTGGGCTCCCAACAAATTTATCTTTCACAATTGTGTTGAAAAGTCTGTCTTCTGGACGCTCCCAGGGTGAGTGAACAGGTCTCTCATGACAAATCCACTCTAAGATTCCCATTTCCAAAAACGTCTGAATCCAAATCCCTTCTTCTGCAGTAAACCAAGGCAACTCTGGCATTTCCAATTCACTGAACATCACCTTTTGGCCATATTTCTGTCAACCAACAAACTAAACTAGAGCCCTCTTTAAGTGTAAACAAAAGTGCATATACCCAACACATAGCGAAGCCAAACAAACTGAAATGTAGGAGTCTGGAGCAGATAAAGTTTTATTTCAAGGCAATCCAGGGAGACACATGGCTCATGCCCTAAAAGCCCAGAACTCCCTGGAGTGTTTTGGCAAAACAATTTTAAAGGCCCAGTGGTGGTGGTGGGAGGGTCATATCATAGGGCATGTGATCAGGTTGTACACAATTCTGACCGTGCACAATTCTGACTGTCTGATGGTGAGGGGACAGGGTGGTATCACAGGGGTTAGCATTATCAGTTTTAGATTCCAGGAGGCCTGGGCCTATGTGCTCCAGGTTATCAAGTAGATAACATCTTCAGTTTGTGGGAGAGGTGAGAGTTTTTTTCCATCTGTAAAACAACTCAGGAAATGCACATCAAATATTATTATCTAAGTACTTCATAGTGGACTAAAAGCAGAGAATGTGGGGGAAGACCTCTCCGAGGAAGACTCCATGGGGTCTTGCTCATTTATATAAACTGAATATTAAATTCAGTCTCCACTGAGTGGGCTCATGTATATACTTCTGGCCTGATCTGAATTTATGTTCCTTTCACAATTAATCTTTCACAAGTAATCCTCACCCTTGTGAATATTCCTAAATGTTGAGAGCTATGCTTTAATTGGTGGGAATTTTTAGGATTTCAAGTCCAGGAGACAGTATCTCAAGTAGACTGGAGAAAACTGGTCTGACGTAGCAAGGTGGGAAGACAAAATATATAGGAGTTTTGCAACAAAAGGCAGGTAGTCTGAACATTTAAAGGTTATTGTGAGTTAAATGAGAACCATATATCTTGATTCAAGGAATTTAGCATTTTTCTATGTATGGGAAGATGTAAGAGTCTGGGCTTACTGAAATCATTTGTTCTGTATGCACCTCAGCTATGGGGGGCCAGTTCCCTGTGTTTTCGCATCCTGAGTTTCCTCAGAGCTAGTTTTATGGAGTGTCTGCAGTCTGAGGGGTGTTGGAGGCAGGTATTCTTTCCTTCCTAAGTTTCCTCAGGACTCACCTGCTCACATAGAGGGCTGAAGAGATATAATCACTGATAACTGTGATATCCTTAATTTATTTAGTTATGGCAGGAAATATTGCATTTATCAATATCCATCTCACATTCCCCAGATTTCTATGTAGAAATTAGAGAATTCAAATAGCTATTTTGGAGTAGAACACATCTCCTCATTTTCCTTCCATTTAGGAGCCTGTGGGTATTGAGTCTAGTTAAATGTGCAACAGAAGAGGAGTGGTGGGAGTGGGCATCCTGACGATACTCAGCAGTGTCTTGCACGTGATGGTTGCCTCAAGGGAGGCCGTTATGGTTTTCTCAGGAAACACAAGACTAATCCCTTCCAATGGAGATGGAGAGGAGTGACAGTAATCACTGGAGTGGCACTGGTAGACTTCTTCCTTTGACAAAGAATATTACCTAGAAAGACCCCATGGGGCCTTGAGTAGGGAGAGACACACCCTCACACATATCCTCTGATTTAGTACCTCTCTAAAGTACCTGCTGCTGCTAAGTCACTTCAGTCGTGTCTGACTCTGTGTGACCCCATAGACGGCAGCCCACCAGGCTTCCCGATCCCTGGGATTCTCCAGGCAAGAACACTGAAGTGGGTTGCCATTTCCTTCTCCAATGTGTGAAAGTGAAAAGTGAGAGTGAAGTCGCTCAGTAAAGTACCTAGGTAATAGTATTTACTACTATTTGGAATGCACATTTGCATTTCAATGCACATTCCTTATTTTACCCCCCCCAAAAGGTAGTGAGCCCTTTCTCCCTCAAGTTTATTGAAATTAATTGATGTAAAGAACAATACAAAAAAGACTGCAATGATCCAGATAACCAGTGATTACTTATCTCGAGCCAGGTGTCCTGGAGTGCTAAGTAAAGTAGGCCTTAGGAAGCATCACTAAGAACAAAGATGGTGGGGGTCATGGAATTACAGCTGAGCTATACAAAATCCTAAAAGATTATGCTGTGAAAGTACCAATATGATGCTGTGAAAGTACTTAATATGCCGGCAAATTTGGAAAACTCAACAGTGGCCATAGGATTGGAAAATGTCAGTTTTCATTCCAATCCCAAAGAAAA
Organism: Moschus berezovskii; assembly: GCF_049115385.1. NCBI lineage: Eukaryota > Metazoa > Chordata > Mammalia > Artiodactyla > Moschidae > Moschus > Moschus berezovskii. Next base: position 7,784,333 of record NC_142462.1, read on the forward strand.
GCAATGCCAAAGAATATTCAGCTACTGCACAATAACACTTATCTCACACGCTATCAAAGTAATGGTCAAAATTCTCCAGGCTAGGCTTCAATGGTACAGTAAATGAGAAATTCCAGATGTTCAAGCTGGTTTTAGAAAAAGGCAGAGGAATCAGAGATCAAATTGCCAACATCTGTTAGATCATAGAAAAAACAAGACAATTTCAGAAAAACGTCGCTTCACTGACTATGCCAAAGCTTTTTATTATGTGGATCACAACAAACTGTGGAAAATTCTTCAAGAGATGGGAATACAAGAGAAATCTGTATGCAGATCAAGAAGCAACAATTAGAATCAGATGTGGAACAATAGACTGGTTCCAAATTGGGAAAGTAGTCTGTCAAGGCTGTATATTGTCACCCTGCTTATTTAACTCATATGCAGAGTACATCATGAGAAATGTCAGACTGGATGAAGCACAAGCTAGAATCAAGATTGCCAGGAGAAATATCAATAACCTCAGATATGCAGATGACACCACACTTATGGCAGAAAGCAAAGAGCCTCTTCATGAAGGAGAAAGGGGAGAGTGAAAAAGTTGACTTAAAACTCAACATTCAAAAAATGAAGATTATAGGCATCTAATCCCATCTCTTCATGGCAAATAAGTATGGAAACAATGGAAACAGTGACAGACTTTATTTTGGGGGGCTCCAAAATCACTGCAGATGCTGACTGCAGCCATGAAATTAAAAGATGCTTGCTCCTTGGAAGAGAAGTGATGACAAGGCTAGACAGTATATTAAAAAGCAGAGACACTGCTTTGCACCAAAGTCCATTTAGTCAAAGCTATGGTTTTTCCATTTGTCATGTGTGGATGTGAGAGTTGGACCATGAAAAAGGCTGAGTGCTGTAGAATTGATGCTTTTGAACTGCGGTGTTGGAGAAGACTTTGGAGAATCCCTTGGACTGCAAGGAGATTGAGTCAATCAATCATAAAGGAAATCAATTCTGAATATTCATTGGAAGGGCTGATGCTGAAGCTGAAGCTCCAATACTTTGGCCACCTGATGCAAAGAGCTGATTCCTTAGAAAAGGCCTTGATGCTGGAAAAGATTGAAGGCAGAAGGAGATTAGGATGTTAGAGGATGAGATGGTTTGATGGTATCACCAAGTCAATGGATGTGAAATTGAGCAAGCTCTGGGAGATGGTGAAGAACAGGGAAGCCTGGCATGCTGCAGTCCATGGGGTCACAGAGTCAGACAGTTCTGAGCGACTGAACAGCAACAGCAAATTTACATAGAACATTAGTGAGTTTAAGGTGTACGCATGATAAAATGTGACACACACACACACACACATATATATAGTGAAATAATTACTACAATAGTACTTACATCACCTCACAGGATCACTATTTCTGTGTGTGTGGTGATAAGATTTAACATCTACTCTCTTACCATTCTGAGTAGCTCTGCAGACATATATATTAAAAAACAAAAAACCTTCCTCCCCAACAAATGAAAGATGTTAACTACTTGATGATCATGGGCAAGCAGCTCTAGGCCTCTTGGAGCCTAAGGACTGATAATGTTAACCCCTGTAACACCATCCTGTTCCCTCACCATCAGCCAATCAGAGAATTGGGCACAAGCTGATCACAAACACTGTATCCTCCTTGGCTTTTACAAGCACTTTACCAAACCCTTTAGTGAGTTTGGAGGTTTTTGGGACATAAGCGTCCTATCTCCTTGCATGGCCATGCAACAAATCTTTCTCTTCTCCAGACCCTTATGTTTCAGTTCGCTTGACCTAACTGTAGGTCATGCACACAAATATGTTAAAAGAAGAGTCACCAGAATTCAGGGGCTCAGTGTGCTGAGATTCAACCCAGCCTTCCCACACATTGCATTCTAATTTACAGTATCATATTCTCTCCAGTCATTGCCCTCACTTTAACAACGGATGCCCTGCAAGGCTGGGAGTTCAACTTGCTTTCTAATTCAGCTATTCATTGGCGAGAGTTGGCTTTTGATTTTCAGTAATCACAGCCCTGCAGCTACAAGAGATAGGAGTCTCCTATGATTCACAGAGAGAAGGCAATGGCAACCCAATCCAGTACTCTTGCCTGGAAAATCCCCTGGACAGAGGAGCCTGGAAAGCTGCAGTCCATGGGGTCGCTGAGGATCGGACAAGACTGAGCAACTTCACTTTCACTTTTCACTTGCATGCATTGGAGAAGGAAATGGCAACCCACTCCAGTGTTCTTGCCTGGAGAATCCCAGGGACGGGGGAGCCTGGTGGGCTGCCTTCTATGGGGTTGCACAGAGTCGGACAAGACTGAAGTGACTTAGCAGCAGCAGCAGCATGATTCACAGAGAAGCTCTGAGGTCCTCTCTTTGGCCCTTGAACTGAGAAATTGAATTCCTGAGCTCACTTTCTTCTTGCACCACTTTGCCCAGAGACATTACGAACAACCAGCCAATATTACTGTATTTGTTAGTTTTTTTTTTTTTTTTTTTTTTTAAGAAAGACTCATATGTATCAGATAGAGTCACTCAGTTCCGTGCTTCTTATAAGATGTGACTTCTTATAGAGAAAATGTGACTATTTTGTTTATCTGTATTGCTAGAATACATCCATGGACTATTAGAGCTCTCTTTTCTACTTGAAGAAGGATTATTAATATCTTTAAACCTACTCTGTTTGGAGGATATATTCCAGAAATTTGGAAGCTAATTCAGGAAATTCAACATTGTGTTCCTCTAGACTCACTTTCAGTATCAAGTATCTGTACTTGTCAGAATTCTCCATATATATACATTTTGTCTTTCTGTTTCTCTAATAATTGTTTGTATGTGAACTCTGTCTCTTAACATGGGATATTCTCACATCTTCACAGAGAAAATAAACCTGAAGTTTATCCAGTTTTCCACCACTGTGAAGTCTATTATTTATAATTATATAGTCTCAAGCTTAACAATTGCCTACCAACCCTGCAGTGTTGACCATGAAAAGAATAACTGCAACAAAAATCCCATTCTGAATAAAGAGCTGAAAACAGAAGAATCTATGACTGTCGAAAATACTTCTAGTCTGGAAAAGAGAAAACCCTGATATATGACAGGAGACCCAATGCCTCAGGATTGAGGCTGGGGGATTCTGGCTTTCTGGGAAAAAACATCCTGTCGGTGGTCTAGGGTCACAATCTACAACCACATCTCTGTTGGACCTTGCAACAAAGTATTCTTCTGTGAGGCTGTCCAGCTTTCATGCCAAGTTCTGCTTGTGTGACTTTAGCAGAAATCGACTTTCTCTAAGTCTAAACATCATTGCCTACAGGGCTTTGTGTGTGTATGATTGTGTTTAATCTCTTAATTCATTTTCTTGAGAATCAACTGACTTTTTATCTGTTTCAGGTCAATTTCATGTGTAAATAACCAGAAGTAAAGACTACTTGGAGACCTTCTTGTTTGTTTCTTTGCAGCCTCAATTTCCCAAGGACTGGATGGTTCAAAATGAAGGGAATATAATTATTCAGTTCCTCTTCTGCTTCTTTTTATAATACTGACACTTTCTTTCCCACTAAATCCTGATACAATGCTTCTCCAAAATACTGTAGCACCAAATTTAGCCAGTCTCACCTCAGGTGTTTGCTTAGTGCTTTCCAAGTGTTGACAGCTTTGGTTTATTTACTTTTCTCTCATTTTATGCTTAAACAAATATCTGAGGCAGCAAGGCATGGTATTATTTGTGCAAGTGACATCCAAAGCTCAAAGTATTTAACTGATGTCCCAAGGCAGCACAGCTGGATGTGCGGTGCCCCTGGGACAAGAATTCTGTACTTCATTCCTAATTCAGGCCCTCTACTGTAAAGTGTCCTAACACTGTGACTTCAGTTCAGTTCAGTCGCTCAGTCGTGTCCGACTCTCCGCGACCCCATGAATCATAGCACGCCAGGCCTCCCTGTCCATCATCAACTCCCGGAGTTCACTCAAACTCATGTCCACAGAGTCGGTGATGCCATCCAGCCATCTCATTCTCCGTCGTCCCCTTCTCCTCCTGCCCCCAACCTTTCCCAGCATCAGAGTCTTTTCCAGTGAGTCAACTCGTCGCATGAGGTGGCCAAAGTATTGCAGTTTCTGCTTTAGCATCAGTCCCTCCAATGAACATCCAGGGTTGATCTCCTTTAGAATGGACTGGTTGGATCTCCTTGCAGTATAAGGGACTCTCAAGAGTCTTCTCCAACACCACAGTTCAAAAGCATCGATTCTTCGGCGATCAGCTTTCTTCACAGTCCAACTCTCACATCCATACATGACCACGGGAAAAACCATTGCCTTGACTAGACGGACCTTGGTTGGCATTACCATCCTCAAAACCTCCTTTTAGTGGCAATATTAAATACACACCTTGAAAATTCTTTGCGAAGTATAGATGGTTAAACTCTTTGAGCTGAAACGCCATGTCATTCTCCTAGTGAAGACACAGCTGAAGGAAATGCCTCTCACAGCCTTTCTCACAGACTCCTTGTGAATGAGTCACATCTCAAAGAATCATCACTGTTGCAATTGGCTTCCCATCATTCCAGTATTTCTTGCCTGGAAAATCCCATGGGCAGCCAGTGGGTTCACAAAAGAAGCAGAGATTATGTATCAACTCAACAACAACATTATTAGCTTGCATCAGAATTACTTGGAGTGGTTGTTAATTCAGGTTTCTGGGTTACATCTCCAGAGTTTTGGAGTCAGTAAGTCTAGGCTGTGCATTCCAAAAGTACCTAACACATGTTGATAACAGAACCACACTTTGACAAACTCTTTGTTACTATTGGTTAATATTATGTGTCAAGTTGACTAAACTACAGTGCCCAGATATTTGAAAGAAACTGAAAGTCATTCAGTCGTGACCAACTCTTTGTGACCCCATGAAATTCTCCAGGCCAGAATACTAGAGTGGGTAGCCGTTACCTTCTACAGGGGATCTTCCCAACCGAGGGATCTAATCCAGGCTTCCAGCATTGCAAGTGGATTCTTTACCAACCGAGCCACCAGGGGAGCTCAGGTAGTTGGTCAAACATTATTCTCAAGTGTTTCTAAGGTGAAAATATTTCTGGATGAGATTAACTTATAAATAGGTACACTCAATGAAACAAACCAGCCTAATGGATGTGCATGGCCTTCAACCAATCAATTGAAGAACAGAATAGAACATGAAGTCTGACCCTGCCCTGCATTAAAGAGAATTCCTGCTGCCTGACTGCTTCAAACTATGGCAATGTCTTTTTTCCTGCCCTCAGACTTGGACTGGAATGACATCATCAACTCTCTTGGATGGCTAGCTTGTTGGCTTAGCTTGCAGATCTTGGGATGAGTTGACCTCCATAATCATACATATAAATATATACACAAAAACATCCTATTAGTTCTGCTTCCCTAGAGAGCCTGACTAATATACTGCACTATAGGAAACTTATCCAAGTCACAATGAATATTGGAAATGTGAGATAGGCTGATATTCAAAAGGAGGATGACAGATTAAAAAAAAAAAAAAAATGGAGCCAAGTAAGCAGCAGAGCCAAAGCTTGGAAATCCACAGGCTTTCAGTTTCTGTGCAAACAATCTTGTTTTCCCCCCATAGCTCTTGGTAATCAAAATAACCATTCACAGAATACATTTGTCAACCCAGCTGTATTTGAGGGATATTTTTTTTTTCCTCACAGAAATGAACTGCTCTCTTTAAACAAGCCCCTTCTCAGCTCCCACCCTAGATTCTTTTGAAAAGCATATTGATTACATAGTATGCAGCTGCAGTGCATGGATTCTTCCACCCTTCAGCTGGAGCTCCTGCTCAATCTCCTCACCACCTCCCCCTCAATGCTCACCTTCTTACTCTTTACTTTTCCTCAGCCTTTCTTTCTCCTGTTACAGGAGAAACTGCATTATGCCATTCTTTTGCTTTTCTGTCTCTTCCACTGACTTTGGACACTTAAGGGCTGAGTCTATGTTTCTTCATGTTTGTGCTCTCTGTACTTGTCCACAGATTTATACCTGACAGATTTTACATGTGCAGGGATGTGGGTGAAAAATTGCAAGAATGAATGTGGTTTCAGTATCAGAGACACCATATATACCTGATAATGCTAAACTCAGTGAATAAGTGAATAAACTAATGAATATGATTATTATTTAAATTTAAAACTTAAGCAAAGAGAGTCAGAGTGATATGGTGATTCTAACCCTGAGCTTAGATTAATATAAGTGGGAATTTAGTAAGTTACTAAAGCTCTCTCAGCTTCAGTGTTGTTATATATAAAAGTAAGGCAATACCAGTGCTTCTCACAGAGGAATATTGTCTGCATCAAGGGAGATAAAATAAAAATCCATGAGACCAGAATCTAACCAGTATTTAAATATTAGCAATTATTATTTATTTAATTTCCAATGGCCTATAAATTACTTTGTCTGCTCTAAGAAGCATCTCTCACTATTCTGATCAAGGATTAAAAGTAACAAGACTGTCAAAATTTGATGTTATTTGGCTAAATTCAGAATAACTTGACTCCTGTGAAATGTTGGCTTAAGCTTTACAATAGTTTAAAATTCAGATCAAACTTATACAGACCTACATATATATATATATATATATATATATATATATATAGTTGAATATGCTTTCTTCCCTATATGAAAATATCCTCAGCCTGAGGTGGGGGTGTGAATGGAGAACTTTGGGGATGATTATAAAAGATGCAGTTCACAACATATATTACAAATGAGCTAATAAATTTTCTTAAACTTTTTCAATTGTGAAGGCTCCTGTATGTTCCAGATATGAAGACATTGAATAATGTTAGTCTTAGGAATCATCCTGGAAGTCTTCCCCCTAGCAGCCCTGCATCCTCAAATCACTGGACATGTGATAAGGAGTGATGGCCTCAGCAGAGCATGTAACTTCATCTTCTATGCAGCCTGGTTTCCATCTGGTGGATTAGGAGCCATCTAATTAATTTCAGCCTTCCCATATGGCATAATACTTGCCATGATGTAGAATTTCTAATGACTGTTCAGATGTCCCATAGAAACCCTGATACACCTTATAAATCTGTTAATCATGCATTAAAGATTTCTCAGTATCATTAAGGATGTTTAAGAGATTCTTTTTTTTTTTTTTTTTTTAAGTTCAGAGAAACAAACAATGATTTGATAAATCAGAAACAGTTCCTCAGGAGCACAAAGTTTACATTTAAAGTTGATATATAGTGGTAGATTTTAGACATGGAATGGAAGAATCTGACTCTTGAAACAGGTAATGCAATTTTTATGAATCTTCGGATATCCACTCTAATTTTTAGCTCCTCACTAGGCACTGAGAAACTTAGAAGCAACTTACTAAGTACATTCCACTCTGCGTCCACCAGAAGTACCATTACTTTTTGCCCCTTAAGGCCTGTTCTCAACTCAGGGAGCTCTGTTTTGGCATTTAAATATTTGAACGTAGGTCTTTATTTGCTTATCATGAAAATAAACCAAAATTGAAAGTAAGAAAAACTCTTCTAAGGCAATATTTTCACCACTGTTAATACTATTTTTAAAACTATAGGAAATGGAGTTTAATTTACTCCAATGTGTGGCCTCTCTATCTCTGGAAACCCACAAACTCCATGATATTTATGCCTTGACCACTCCACTGAATACTCAATCCCCAAGTTCTAACCTGCCAATTCTCGTTCATCCACCAGGCCTCAGTTGAGATTCTTCCATATGACCACAGAAAGCCTTACTTCACTCTCGTTAGGTATTTTCCTACATCATCTACATTTCTCTGCATCCCACTGTGTGTGTGTGTGTGTTTAATTGGAGGCTAATTACTCTACAATATTGTGGTGACTTTTGCCATACATTGACTTGAATCAGCCACAGGTGTACATGTGTCCCCAAAATCCTGAATTCCCCTCCCACCTCCCTTCCCACTCTATCTTTCTGGGTTGTCCCAGTGCACCAGCTTTGAGTGCCATTTCATGCATCAAATTTGGACTGGTCATCACATATAGTAATATACATGGTTAAATGCTATTGTCTCAAATCATCCTGCCCTCACCGTCTCCCACAGAGTACAAAAGTCTGTTCTTTATATCTGTGTCTCTTTTGCTGTCTTGCATATAGGGTCGTCATTACGATATTTCTAAATTCCATTTATATGTGTTAATACACTGTATTGGTGTTTTACTTTCTGACTTACTTCACTCTGTATAATAGGCTCCAGTTTCATCCACCTCATTAGAATTGTTTTAATAATTGAGTACTATTCCATTGTGTATATGTATCACTGTTTTCTTATCCATTCATCTGCTGATGGACATCTAGGTTTCTTCCACATCCCAGCTATTGTAAACAATGTTGTGATGAACACTGGGGTACATGTGTCTCTTTCAGTTCTGGTTTCCTCATTGTGTATGCCCAGCAGTGGGATTGCTGGGTCATATGGCAGTTCTATTTCCATTTGTTTAAGGAATCTCTACACTATTCTCCATAGTGGCTGTACTAGTTTACATTCCCACCAACAGTGTAAGAGGGTTCCCTTCTATCCACACCATCTCCAGCATTTATTGTTAGTGGAGTTTTTGATAGCAACCATTCTGACAAGCATGAGATGGTACCTCTTTGTGGTTTTGATTTTAATTTCTCTGATAATGAGTGGTGAACAGCTTTTCATGTGTTTGTTAGCCATCTGTATGTCTTCTTTGGAGAAATGTCTGTTTAGTTCTTTTGCCCATTTTTGATTGGGTCATTTATTTTTCTGTTATTGAGCTGCATGAACTGTTTGTATATTTTAGATTAATTATTTGTCAATTGCTTAATTTGCTATTATTTTCTCCCATTCTGAAGTTTGTCTTTTCACCTTCCTTATAGTTTCCATCATGGTGCAGAAGTTTTTAAATTTAATTAGGTCATATTTGCGTATGATTACTTTTATTTCCATTACTCTGGGAGATGGTCATACAGGATCTTGCTGTTATTTAATCAGAGAATGTTCTGTCTATGTTTTTCTCACAGAGTTTTATAGTTTCTGGTCTTGCATTTAGATCTTTAATCCATTTTCAGTTTATTTTTGTGCATGGTGTTAGAAAGTGTTCTAGTTTCATTGTTTTACATGTGGTTGAGCAGTTTTCCCAGCACCACTTGTTAAAGACATTGTCTTTTCTCCATTGTATATTTTTGCGACATTTGTCAAAGATAAGGTGTCCATAAGTGCATGGATTCATCTCTGGTCTTTCATTTTTTTTCATTGATCTATATTTCTGTCTTTGCACTGTACTGTCTTGATGACTATAGCTTTGTAGTATAGTCTGAAATCAGGCAGGTTGATTTCTTCAGTACCAGTCTTCTTTCTCAAGATTGCTTTGGCTAATTGAGGTTTTTTTTTTGTATTTCCATACAAGTTGTGATATTATTTTTTCTAGTTCTGTGAAAAATACCATTAGTAGCTTGATAGGGATTGCATTTAATCTACAGATTGCTTTGGGTAATATACTCATTTTCATTGTATTGATTCTTGCAATCCATGAATATGGTATATTTCTCCATCTATTTGTGTCATCTTTGATTTCTTTCATCAGTATTTTTAATGTTTCCTATATATAGGTCTTTTGTTTAGTTAAATTTATCCCTAGGTATTTTATTATTTTCGTTGGAATGGTGGATGGGATTGTTTCCTTAATTTCTCTTTCTGTTTTCTCATTGTTTGTGTATAGGAATGCAAGGGATTTCTGTTTCTTAATTTTACATCCTGCAACCTTGCTACATTCATTGATTAGCTTTAGTAATTTGCTGGCAGTGTCTTTAGGGTTTTATATGTAAAGGATCATGTCATCTGCAAACAGTGAGAGTTTTACTTCTTTTTCAATCTGGATTCCATTTATTTCTTTTTCTTCTCTGATTGCTGTGGTTAAAATTTCCAAAATTATGATTTTGAATAATAGTGGTGAGAGTGGGCAAACCCTTGTATTGTTTATGACTTTAGGGAAAATGCTTTCAATTATTTGCCATTGAGGATAATGTTTGCTATGGGTTTATCATATATGGCTTTTATTATGTTGAAGTATGTTCATTCTATGCCTGATTTCTGGAGAGTTTTATCATAAATGGGTGCTAAATTTTGTCAAAGGCTTTGTCTGTATCGATTGAGATAATCATATGGTTTTTATCTTTCAATTTTTTAACGTGGTGTATCACATTGACTGACTTTCAAATACTGAAGAATTCTTGCATCCCTGGGATAAACCCCACTTGGTCATGATGCATGATCTTTTAAAAATGTTATTGGATTCTGTTTGTTAGAATTTTGTTAAGAATTTTTGCATCTATGTTCATCAATGATATTGGCCTTAGTTTTCTTTTATTGTGGCATCTTTGTCTGGTTTTGGTGTTAAGGTGATGGTGGCCTCATTGAATGAGTTTGGAAGTTTACCTTCCTCTGCAATTTGGAAGAGCTTGAACAGGATAGTTGTTAGCTCTTCTCCAAATTTTTGGTAGAATCCACCCGTGAAGCCATCTGGTCATGGGCTTTTATTTTTTGGAAGATTTTTAATTTCAGTTTCAATTTCCATGCATGTGATGTGTCTGTTACGATTTTCTATTTTTTTCTGGTTCAATTTTGGAAGGTTATACTTTTCTAAGAATTCTTACATTTCTTCCAAGTTGTCCATTTTTTTGGCATTTAGTTGCTGATAGTAGTCTCTTATGATCCTTCGTATTTCTGTATTGTCTGTTGTGATTTCTCCATTTTATTTATAATTTTGTTCATTTGATTCTTCTCCCTTTTTTTTTTTTTTCTTGATGAGTCTGGCTAATGGTTTATTTTATTTAACTTATTAAAAAACCAGCTTTTAGTTTTGTTGATTTTTTGCTATGGTCTCCTTTGTTTCTTTTTCATTGATTTCTACTCTGAATTTTATGATTTATTTTCGTCTACTAACTTTGGGTTTCTTCATTTCTTCTTTTTCTTGTTGTTTTAGCTGTAAAGTTAAGCTCTTTATTTGATATTTCTCTTATTTCTTGAGGTAAGCTTGTATTGCCATGAACCTTCCACTTAACACTGCTTTTACTGAATCCCATAAGTTTTTGGTTGTTATGTTTTAATTTTCACTTGTTTCTATGTATATTTTGATTTCCTTTTTTATTTCTTCCTTGATCTGTTGTTATTCGGAAGCGTGCTTTTTAGCCTCCATATGTTTGTATTTTTAACATTTTTCTTTCCTGTAGTTTACATCTTATGTTACCACACTGTTATCAGAAAAGATGTTTGAAATGTTTTTTTTTTTTTTTTTTAATTTACCAAGGCTAGTTTTATGGCCCAGGATGTGATCTATCCTGGAGAAAGTTCCATGTGCACTTGAGAAAAGGCAATATTCATTGTTATGGTGATTGAGTCAATTCCTCAGCAGGTTGATAAGAAGTCCCAAGGTCCCCAAGGAGAGAAGGGTCTGGGGCTCTTGAGGAGAAGATAGGGTCTCGAATTCTTAAGGAGGAGGAAAAGGACAAACTTTTTATTTTTTCCCTCTGCATTCAACAATAATGTATCCTGCTTGAGGACATTTTCTGCAAAAATCCTGGTTAATCCTGTTACCTTAAAATGTAAATTATGGGCGTGCCTCTAGTAAGGTCTTCACAACCTCCAGACATTCTTTTGATTCACTGTAATAACTAATTAAAGGTAAACAACTCCATTGCTAACACTAATGAGGGGACAGTCTTTCTGCCCCTTTCTGATGTCTATGTCAGAAGTTTCTCTTTTTTATACTTTAATAAACCTTTATTACACAAAAGCTCTGAGCGATCAATCCCAGATTGAATTCTTCTCCTCTGGAGGCCAGGAATCCCAGCTTCTTTTGTTGTTCAGCAACAACCTTTCAATGGGATGAAATGTCCTATAGTTATCAATTAGGTCTAACGGGTCCATTGCATCATTTAAATCTTGTATTTCCTTGCTAATTTTCTGTTTGGTTGATCTATCCATAGGTGTGAATGGGGTATTAAAGTCTCCTACTATTATTGTGTTACTGCTAATTTCCTATTTTATATTTGTTAACATTTGCCTTACTTATTGAAATGTTCCTCCGTTGGGTGCATATGTATATATTTTTAATAGCTATATCTTCTTCTTGTATTTATCCTTTGATCATTGTGTAGTGTTCTTCTTTGTCTCTTTTCACAGTCTTTATTTCAAAGTCTATTTTATCTGAGTATGAGTATTGCTACTCCTGCTTTCTTTTGGTCTCCACTTGCATGAAATATCTTTTTCCAGGCCTTCACTTTCAGTCGGTATATGTCCCTTGGTTTGAAGTAGGTATCTTTAAGAGACCGACATATATGGGGATCTTTAAATAAACCTGTTTTCATCTACAACTAGCTGGGAAGCTCCCAGAGTACAGCCCATATCTCAGTCACTGCTGTGGCCTCAGATTGAGTAGTGTGTCTCCAAACAGTAAATGTTTCAATAAGTATTTGTTAAGTGACTGAGTGGATATCTGATAAACATTTTAGAGATCATATACCATGTTAAACATCCTGTTCAATAGCAAGATGTAAGCCATCTGTTGGGTTTGCTTGAAAGTGATTACCAGCTTAGTGACAAGAGTTACCTCTATCTCACTTGGCTTGTTTAGTCTCTGAGTCATATCTGACTCTTGTGACCCCATTCCAGACTTCTCTGTCCACAGGATTTCCCAGGCAAGAATATGGGAGTGGGTTTCCATTTCTTTCTCCAGGGGAGCTGTCCAACAGAGGAATCAAACCTGGATCTCCCACATTGCATGCAAACTCTTTACCATATGAGCCACCTATATACCCAAAGTTTATTCATCTTATAACTAGAAGTGTAGCCTTTGTCCAGCATAGTTTCATTTCTGCCAGGTCCCAGCCCCTGGTAACCATTTTTACACCCTTCTGCTCAAGAGTACAGCTTTTTTAGCTTCCACATACAAGTGACATCATGAAGTATTCATCTTTCTTTGATATTTCACTTACAATAATGCCCTCAAGGTTCATCCATGTTGTTTCAAATGGCAGAGTTTCCTTCTTTTCATGATTGAATAACATTCTATTACATATACATATATACGCCTGGTAGGCTGCAGTCCATGGGGTCGCTAAGGGTCGTACACGACTGAGCCACTTCACTTTCACTTTTCACTTTCACACATTGGAGAAGGAAATGGCAACCCACTCCAGTGTTCTTGCCTGGAAAATCCCAGGGACGGCGGAGCCTGGTGGGCTTCCGTCTATGGGGTCACACAGAGACGGACACAACTGAAGTGACTCAGCAGCAGCAGCATATATATGTATATATATACACATACATGATGCAAGAGACGCAGGTGCTGGCGGCGCAGACGCGAGAGACGCCGGCTCGGCGCAACCGATCAAGTGTAGAAGAGTGGCCAAGAGGAGCTACCCCACATCCAAAGTAAGGTAGAGAACATCACTAGGAGCAAAGCTAATGGAGGTGATGGAATTCCAAATGAGCTAATTCAAATCCTGAAAGATGATGCTGTGAAAGTGCTGCACTCAATATGCCAGCAAATTTGGAAAACTCAGCAGTGGCCACAGGACTGGAAAACGTCAGTCTTCATTCCAATCCCAAAGAAAGGCAATGCCAAACAATGCTCAAACTACCACACAGTTGCAATCATCTCACACACTAGTAAAGTCATGCTCAAAATTCTCCAAGCCAGGCTTCAGCAATATGTGAACTGTGAACTTCCAGATGTTCAAGCAGGTTTTAGAAAAGGCAGGGGAACCAGAGATCAAATTGCCAACATCCACTGGATCATGGAGAAAGCAAGAGAGTTCCAGAAAAACATCTATTTCTGCTTCATTGACTATGCCAAAGCCTTTGCCAGTGTATATCACAATAAATTATGGAACATTCTGAAAGAGATGGGAATACCAGGTCACCTGACCTGCCTCTTGAGAAACCTGTATGCAGGTCAGGAAGCAAAAGTTAGAACTAGACATGGAACAACAGACTGGTTGCAAATAGGAAAAGGAGTACGTCAAGGTTGTATATTGTCACCCTGCTTATTTAACTTATATGCAGAGTACATCATAAGGAACCCTGGGAGGGAAGAAGCACAAGCTGGAATCAAGATTGCCGGGAGAAATATCAATAACCTCAGATATGCAGATGACACCATCCTTACAGCAGAAAGTGAAGAGGAACTCAAAGGCCTCTTGATGAAAGTGAAAGAGGAGAGTGAAAAGGTGGGCTTGAAGCTCAACATTCAGAAAACAAAGATCGTGGCATCTGGTCCCATCACTTCATGGGAAATAGATGGGAAAACAGTGGAAGCAGTGTCAGACTTTATTTTTTTGGGCTCCAAAATCACTGCAGATGCTGATGGCAGCCATGAAATTAAAAGACACTTACTCCTTGGAAGGAAAGTTATGACGAACCTTGATAGTATATTAAAAAGCAGAGACATTACTTTGCCAACCAAGGTCCGTCTAGTCAAGGCTATGGTTTTTCCCGTGGTCATGTATGGATGTGAGAGTTGGAATGTGAAGAAAGCTGACCACCGAAGAATTGATTCTTTTGAACTGTGGTGTTGGAGAAGACTCTTGAGAGTCCCTGGGTCTGCAAGGACATCCAACCAGTCCATTCTGAAGGAGATCAATCCTGTGTGTTCATTGGAAGGACTGATGCTAAAGCTGAAACTCCAATACTTTGGCCACCTCATGCGATGAGTTGACTCACTGGAAAACAGTCTGATGCTAGGAGGGATTGGGTGTGGGAGGAAACGGGGACGACAGAGAATGAGATGGCTGGATGGCATCACCGAATCGATGGACGTGAGTTTGAGTGAACTCCAGGAGTTGATGATGGACAGGGATGCCCTGCGTGCTGTGATTCATGGGGTCACAAAAAGTTGGACACGACTGAACGACTGAACTGAACTGAACTGATACACATACATATATATAGGCTATTATACATTTTATTATATAAATATAAATATATATAGTCTAGTACACATTCTATTATATATATATATATATATAGGTTATTATACATTATGTTATATATAGACAATAGAATCATGGCTCAGATACACAATCTAATGTGTATATGTACACCAAATCTTCCTTATACATTTATCATGGTAAAGAATCCATCTGCAATGAAGAAGCCACAGGAGGCACAGTTTCGATCCCTTGGTCTAGAAGAGAGGAAGGCATTGCAAACCACTTCAGTATTCTTGCCTGGAAAATCCCATGGACAGGAGTTAGGAGGTTGGGCTATAATCAAAAAGTCTCAAAGAGTCAGACATGACTGAAGAAACTTAGCAACACAGATTATCTCTTTGTCTCCATACCTTCACTATTTTGACTAATATTACAATGAATATTGGACTGTAGATACTGTATTCATTTCCTTTGCATATACACCCAGAAGTGGAATTGTTCGATCTTGTAAGGGTTCTATTTTAATATTTTGAGGACCCTCCATACTCTTTTCTATACTGGTTTCATAAATCAGTATTCTCACTGACAGTGAATAAGGATTTCCTTTTCTCAGCATCCTCCCCAACACGTGCTGTGTCTTGCCATTTTTATGACAGCCAACCTAAGAGGTGTGAGGTGATTTTTATTGTGGTTTTGATTTGCATTTTTCTGATGATTAGTAATGCTGCACCTTTTCACTTATCTGTGGCCATTTGGATGTCTTACCTTGAAAAAAGTTCTTTTAGCTCCTCTATCCACTTTGATTTAAATTTGACTTGATTTGCTCTTCATTGCTCAGGCGTGTCTGACTCTTTGAGACCCCATGGGTGTCAGGCTTCTCTGTCTATGGGATTTTACCGGTAAGAGTACTGGAGTGACATTCCATTCCCTTCTCCAGGGGATCTTCCTGAGCCAGGTATCAAACTGGCATCTCTTGCATTGGCAGGCAGATTCTTTACCACTAGCAGCACCTTGATGCCTAAGATGTTATACCTATTTTATTTTCAATATTTCCAGTATGAAATAACCTTATAGATTTTTGCCCATGAAAACATAATATTTACTATTAGCAAAAGAAGCTCCTAAACTTGTTTATCTCTACTCTGTTTATGTGACATAAACATAATTTTATGTGTTTAAACATAAGTTTTTGTACCTAAAGTAAGAATATTTATTTTAATTTTTTGTGGAGGAGAGCTTGGGCTACAAAGAGCTAGGCATCCAGCTATTCAATGTATTAGTTACCATACGAACCTTTTTTCTGATAATTTTATTTCTGTTTCCTTACTTTTGTTTCAGTGTTTCTAATTTTATTTTTTAAATTTCTTTTTCATCATCTCTCTTTCCCACTTATCTTTGACTACTGTAATGTCTATATTTTTGAGTCAATTATAAAAACAAGGTAACTTCAGTTTTGACCATACTATTTGTCTCCAAAATCATGTTTTTGAAATTGAAAATATAAAAACTTCTCCCTAGGATTCCATTACTTCAATGTCACAAATCGTCAGATATTGGCACCCCTAGCTGTTCCCCTTAGCCATGTGTAGTGATCTTTCAGGACTTCACTCATACACAGCTCACTTGTAGGGTGGGGTTCCATGTTGAATGAATAACCCAGAAAGACTAAGTGACCACTTCATGTCAATGTCCCATTCATAAAACAAGGAAGTCCCTCTAAGATAAATATTTCACTCTCCTCACCTGTGGAGCCATGTGTAAGAGGCCTTACTTAGTGGAAGAAAGGCCATAAGAGCAGTGAGCTCCATAGGCATCCCTGTCTTTATTTAAGACAGATTATGAAGAAGTTCAATTCTAAGAGTACTGTCCAAAACAATGGAGATTTAGGTGATAAAATTAAGGAGAGAGGAGAGAACAACATGGGAACAGAGTAGGTGGACGTGGAGTACATCTCTCTCCACAGATACATCAGGAATATACCTTCAGACCCAGAAGTGCATGCAGAACACCAGCTGAGAGTGGCCAGGAATACCTGACCAGCAGAAAAGAATATACAGAACCAGCAAAACTCCATAGGATGAAGGAACTAGGGGGAGATACAGGAGTGTTAGTAGGACTGGACCTGCCCTCGGCAGGTCGGGGAACTGAAGCAGAGGTCCAATCCCCGCATTGGGGCAGTTGTCTGAGTCAGAGGAGAAACATTTAATGCTGAGTGAAACAGCTGATCTGTGTCAGTCAAAATGAAATGAGAATCAAACAGTCCTTGCTGCAGCCATATAAACTCTGGACAGGGATGCAGGTCCGCTGGAAGGTGCAGCGTCTGGGAGTTGGAGTTTAGGGATTATGGAGCAATTCTAGGGTGAGTGCTTCTGATGACTACGGAGAGATGGATCGAGGGGATGTGAGGGAGGAGATTTTGGTGGGAAATGCCTTTGGAGGAAAGCCAGACAGCCATGGAAGCAAGACGACACTGATGAGTCACGCATAGGGGTGGAGCCATAGCCTCTCTCTCCCCACATGCCAACAATGGCAGCTGAACAACAGAGAGGCTGACCCCTCGAATGCCTTATGCACTGAGCTACAGAGTAGGACCCCACCCCAGGTGCTCCTCTAAGTGCCTGGCACACCAATTTACAGAGGAAGATCCCAGCCAGGGGCCCCCTCTATGTGCCTGATGCCCGGAACAACAGAGAAGGACCCCAAGCAAATGAGCCCTTTAAGTGCCTGAATGGGCAGATATATGAAGAAAGACTAGCCAAAGACGTCTTCTGATCGCCAGCTACAAAAAGCTCGAAAAAAGACTCTGATAAGGCCATAACTACTGCAGCAGAGCAATCGTGTCTCTGTACACTTAGCACCACCAGGGTACCTACAAGTCAAGCAACTTTGCCACCTTCATGCGCAACTCTCACTGGGGCAGAGCTGCCACTGGGGGGGGAAATGTCTTCCATCTGTATGTGCAGAGTCACTTTGGTCAAGTCCAACTCTTTGAGACCCTGTAGACTGGCCTGCCAGGCTTCTCTGTCTGGGGGATTCTCCAGCAAGAATACTGGAGCCTATTGGCCAATACTGGTTGCATACCCTTCTACAGCACTATATTTCCTGCTGCCCTAGGCACCAACTCCTCTAGGTATCTGGTGCTGCCAGAACCCTTACAAACCACCCGGCTGCACTACCTCCACACCTGACCCTCACAGGGACAAACACAAATCATCCAGGCAGTGTCAGTAGCAAACCCCAGCAGACGACCCATATGCAGAGGTGGAAATAAAACCACAATTGAAACCCAGGGTCGGTGTGGCTAAGAAAGAAAATACAAAACCTTCTCACTAGGTATAGAAGTTAGAGATTAAATACACATGATCAGCTAGCCAGACTCTTTGTCTATGGAATGTATGAAAGGACACTGAGAGTTCCCACAAAAGAAACACTAGTTCTGATAGCTGTGGACATTGGAGGAAAGAATACACAGGAGTAGGACCAGATTAGAATCTGAGCTGACGCCATAACAGGTCCAGATTCTTTTGGATTTTTTTTTTTCCCCACCTCTATTGTAGTTGTTGATTTTATTGGCACCATGAATCCTAATTAAGCTTTTGAGCTTTTTTTTTTTTTTTCTCAGTCACATTTTTTACTGCTGTTTTAAACCTCTGTCTCTATGTTGAGCATTTGCAGTTCTGTGAAATTTTCCTTTTATTTTCTTCTATATTTTTAATAATTTTAATTTTTGATTTTTAAACCTATTATATTTTTGTACATTTAATTCTTTATTTTCCTTTCCTACTGTTCTTCTCCCCTTGCAGTTAATCTTTAATGTATATAAATCTTCTTCATCAACCTCTATTTAATGTTGCATATCTATTCTATCTTTCTTTTCTTTCTTTCCATTGTCTCAACATACATTTTAGTTTAGTTTCACTGTTTTAATCCACACTTGGAATATTGCTTTAGCTTTGGTTTCAAGTTTGGGTTTTGGTTACTTTTGTTCTTAACAAATAAATATCATTGTTTATTTCCTTTGTTTGCCAGGTCAATCTACTGTATTTTGTGTTTGTTGTACTGCTTTCACTTTGACAGAATGTGGTACACTAAAGAAGGGAATGGAAAACCACTTCAGTATACTTGCCTTGAGAACCCCATGAACAGTATGAAAAGGCAAAATGATAGGATACTGAATGAGAAATTCCCCAGGTCAGTAGGTGCCCAGTACGCTACTAGAGATCAGTGGAGAAATAACTCCAGAAAGAATGAAGGGATGGAGCCAAAGCAAAACCAATACCCAGTTGTGGATGTGATTGGTGACAGAAGCAAGGTCCAATGCTGAAAGAGCAATATTGCATAGGAACCTGAACTATTAGGTCCATGAATCAAGGCAAATTGGAAGTGGTCAAACAGGAGATGACAAGAGTGAACATAGACATTCCAGGAGTCAGCGAACTAAAATGGACTGGAATGGGTGAATTTAACTCAGATAACCATTATATCTACTACTGTGGGCAGGAATCCCTTAGAAGAAATGGAGTAGCCATCATGGTCAACAAAATAGACCTAAATGCAGTACTTGGATGCAATCTTAAAAACGACAGAATGATTTCTGTTCGTTTCCAAGGAAAACCATTTAATATTACAGTAATCTAAGCCTATGCCCCAACCAGTAACGCTTAAGAAGCCGAAGTTGAATGGTTCTATGAAGACCTACAAAACCTTTTAGAACTAACACCCAAAAAAGATGTCCTTTTCATTATAGGGAGCTGGAATGCAAAAGTAGGAAGTCAAGAAACACCTGGAGTAACAGGCAAATTTGGCCTTGGAGCACGGAATGAAGCAGGGCAAAGGCTAATAGAGTTTTGCCAAGAAAATGCACTGGTCATAGCAAACATCCTCTTTCAACAACACAAGAGAAGACTCTACACGTGGATATCACCAGATGGTCAACACTGAATTCAGATTGATTATATTCTTTGCAACCAAAAATGGAGAAGCTCTATGCAGTAAGCAAAAACAAGACCAGGAGCTGACTGTGGCTCAGATCATGAACTCATTATTGTCAAATGCAAACTTAAATTGAAAAAAGTAGGGAAAACCACTAGACCATTCAGAAATGACCTAAATTAAATCCCTTATGATTATACAGTGGAAGTGAGAAATAGATTTAAGAGACTAGATGTGATAGACAGAGAGCCTGATGAACTCTGTACAGAGGTTCGTGACATTCTACAGGAGACAGGGACCAAGACCACCCCCAAGAAAAAGAAAAGCAAGAAAGCAAAATGGCTGTCTGAGGAGGCCTTACAAATATCTGTGGAAAGAAGAGAAGCGAAAAGCAAAGGAGACAAGGAAAGATATAAGCATCTGAATGCAGAGTTCCAAAGAATAGCAAGGAGAGATAAGAAAGCCTTCCTCAGCGATCAATGCAAAGAAATAGAGGAAAACAACACAATGGGAAAGAGTAGAGATCTCTTTAAGAAAATTAGAGATACCAAGGGAACATTTTATGCTAAGATTGGCACAATAAAGGACAGAAATAGTATGGACCTAACAGAAGCAGAAGATATTAAGAAGAGGTGGCAAGAATACACAGAAGAGCTATACAAAAAAGATCTTCACGACGAAGATAATCACGATGGTGTGATCAACTCACCTAGAGCCAGACATCTTGGAATGTGAAGTCAAGTGGGCCTTAGAAAGCATCACAACAGACAAAGCTAGTGGAGGTGATGGAATTCCAGTTAAGCTATTTCAAATCCTGAAAGATGATGCTGTGAAACTGCTGCACTCAATATGACAGCAAATTTGGAATACTCAGCAGTGGCCACAGGACTGGAAAAGGTCAGTCTTCATTCCAATCCCAAAGAAAGGCAATGCCAAAGAACGCTCAAACTACCGCACAATTGCACTCATCTCACACACTAGTAAAGTCATGCTCAAAATTCTCCAAGCCAGGCTTCAGCAATATGTGAACTGTGAACTTCCAGATGTTCAAGCTGGTTTTAGAAAAGGCAGAAGAACCAGAGATCAAATTGCCAAATCTCCTGTATCATGGAAGAAGCAAGAGAGTTCCAGAAAGACGTCTATTTCTGCTTCATTGACTATGCCAAAACCTTTGACTTTGTGGATCACAACAAACTGTGCAAAATTCTGAAAAACATGGGAATACGAGACCACCTGACCTGCCTCTTGAGAAACCTGTATGCAGGTCAGGAAGCAACAGTTAGAACTGGTCATGGAACAACAGACTGCTTCCAAATAGGAAAAGGAGTAGGCCAAGACTGTATATTGTCAGCCTACTTATTTAACCTATATGCAGAGTACATCATGAGGAACGCTGGGCTGGAAGAAGTACAAGCTGGAATCAAGATTGCTGGGAGAAATATTAATAACCTCAGATATGCAGATGACACTACCCTTATGGCAGAAAGTGAAGAGGAACTCAAAAGCCTCTTGATGAAAATGAAAGAGGAGAGTGAAAAGTTGGCTTAAAACTCAACATTCCGAAAACTAAGATCATGGCATCTGGTCCCATCACTTCATAGGAAATAGATGGGGAAACAGTGGAAACAGTGTCAGACTTCATTTTGGGGGGCTCCAAAGTCACTGTGGATGCTGATTGCCTCCATGAAATTAAAAGACACTTACAGTTTGGAAGGAAAGTTATCACCAATCTAGATAGCATATTAAAAAGCAGAGACATTACTTTGCCAACCAAGTTCTGTCTAGTCAAGGTTATGGTTTTTCCTGTGGTCATGTACGGATGTGAGAGTTGGACTGTGAAGAAAGCTGATTGCTGAAGAATGGATGCTTTTGAACTGTGGTGTTGGAGAAGAATCTTGAGAGTCCCTTGGACTGCAAGGTGATCCAACCAGTCCATTTATAGGAGATCCGTCCTGGGTGTTCATTGGAAGGACTGATGCTAAATCTGAAACTTCAATACTTTGGCTATCTCATGCGAAGAGTTAACTCACTGGAAAAGACTCTGATGCTGGGAGGTTTGGGGGGGGGCAGGAGGAGAAGGGGACGGCAGAGAATGAGATGCCTGAATGAAATCACTGACCTGATTGACATGAGTTTGAGTAAACTCCGGGAGTTTTTGATGGATAGGGAGGCCTGGAGTGCTGGGAATCATGGGGTCCCAAAAAGTCGGACTCGACTGAGTGACTGAACTGAACTGAACTGACTATTTTTGGAGATGAATGTCTTGAATGTGAGATAAGTGGAAAGAGGGAGCTCTAAATAGCCCCCCTCCCTACTGGGAGCCAAGCAATTCCTATAACAGAGCTAATTTGTATTCTTCGTATTTAGATGTATTCTTGTAGTACTCAAGTAAGCAGATGCTAAGACTATACTAAGTTTTCTGACATTAAACGGGGAGAGAAGAAAATCCTTGTAAATTCCTAGAAAATTATGGGACACTATCTACAAGTTTACTGATGCTGATCCTGAAAGTTCAGAGGGAAAAATGGTCTTAAAAGATCGATTTCTCACTCAATGGGCTCCAGATATCTGCCATAAGTTATGAAAACAGGCGCTTGGATAGGAAAAAAAAAAACAAAAACAAAACTGTTAAAGCTGGCTCAGACTATATTATGGTACAGAATATGAGGAGGAAAATGAAAGGCAAAAAGAACCAGGTGAAAGACTGAAGCCACAACAATTGCTCATGGATCTGCTCTGAAACAACCTGAAAAAATTGCCAAGAGGGACCCAGGTGAAAAACGATGGACTTGTTATTACTGTGGAAAGGAGGGACATTTCAAGTGGGATTGCCCTCAGGCAAAGTACCATACTGGAGAAGAGACTGCCCTCTGAGATGTAGACCCCAGGTCCCAGACTCTCAAGACAATTTTTACTGAAGGTCCTAGGGGATCCCCACATAAGTTCCCATCCTAATAACACCTGAGGAGCCCTGGGTATTAATAACTGTGAGGGGGCAATCAGTCAATCTTCTCTGGGACACTAGGGCAAATTTCTGCTCACTAAAGTCCCTGGTCTGCTTTCCTTCCGATCCACCACTGTAATGGGACTGCCAGCACAAGCCAAATGGTATTATGTCAGTCATCCTTTAAGCTGAAGCTGGGACTCTGTGCTTTTTTCTCACGAGTTTCTGATCATGCCACAATTTCCCTCACCCCTTCTGGAGAGGGATATACTGAACAAGGTCCAGGCCTCTGTTTTTGTGAATATGGAGCCTGCTCTTTCTCTCCCATTAACTGAACAAAATGTAAATCCTAGAGTGTGGGCTGATGGAAAAGCTATGGGTTGAGCACAAAATGCTGTTCCTATCTTTATCAAGCTCAAAAACCCTCACCTATTTTCACAACAAAAGAAGTATCCAATAAAGCCTGAGGTGGTAAGGAAGGGTTAAAACCCATCATTGAGAATTTAAAGGAGAAGGAGCTATTAATTCTCTGTAACAGTCCATACAACACTTGTATTTTGGGTGTAAAAATGTCAAATGATAAATGGAGACTTGTTCAAGACATATGAATATTAAGTGTTTAATCCTTATACTTTATTTTCTGAAATTCTGAAATGAGCCAAATATGACTTTAAGATAATTGAGAGGATTCTTGGGCATTACAGGCTATTGCCTTATTTGTATTCTGGGTTATGGGGAACTTGCCCAGCCTTTATATAAACTTATAACTGAAACTCAGTAGGTCCAAACTGACAAGCTGGTTTGGTTCCCAGAGACACTTTAAGGCTCTTCAAACTGCTTTCTTAAAGGATCCAACTTTGAGCTTGCATACAGGATCAGAGTTTAGTTTGTTACTGAAAAAAGGCTATGGCCACATTGAGTAAGGATAATTATTACAATTGCTTTGCTATGCCTAAAGCTCATAAGTTTACTAATGGGCAAAATCTTGTTTTGCTGACTTCTCATGATGTAAGTGGCATCTTAAACGCTAAAGTTCATAGTGACAATGACTCCATCTTTCAAGCTGCTGTAACTGAAGGGCTGCAAGGAGATCCGACCAGTCCATTCTAAAGGGGATCAATCCTGGGTGTTCATTGGAAGGACTGATGCTAAAGCTGAAACTGCAATACTTTGGCCACCTCATGCGATGAGTTGACTCACTGGAAAAGACTCTGATGCTAGGAAAGGTTGGGGGCGAAGGAGAAGGGGACGAGAATGAGATGGCTGGATGGCATCACCGACTCTGTGGACATGAGTTTTGCTGTCATTCATGGGGTTGCGGAGAGTCGGACACCACTGAGGGACTGAACTGAACTGAACTGAACTCAAGGGGTGTCAAAAGCTCTAGGAATAGAGCTTTTCTTTATTTTTATTTTTATTTTTTATCACACTGTTCCTGGAGACCTCAATCTTCAGAAAAAGTTGAAAAGGCTACTGACATTATTAAACGTCACCCATGTAAGCTAACTCAGGAAACACAAGACAGTTGGTCTAAAGTTTTACCTGTAGCTTTAATGAGGGCTCAAGCTGCACCAAAAAATGGGGCTTTCTCTATTATAGACTGTTTTTGCACACAGTTATTGTCATAGATCCAAAGCCTTAGAACTATTTGACTCAGCTTTCAACTTTTCAACCCCCTCATCAATTGACAGCTTCCCATGGTGGGTTTCTCCACTTCAAGGAAAAGACTTTCTTCAACTTTGTGAATACTTTCACCAACAACAATTGTGTGTGATGCCTCTTCTTGATCTGATGATATCTAAAATTCAGCAGTGGCCACAGGAGTGGAAAAGGTCAGTTTTCATTTCAATCCCAAATAAAAACAATGCTAAAGAATGCACAGACTACCACAAATTGCACTCATCTCACACACTAAAGTCATGCTTAAAATTCTCCAAGCCAGGTTTCAGCAATACATGCACTGTGAACTTCCAGATGTTCCAGCAGATTTTAGAAAAGGCAGCGGCATCAGAGATCAAATTGCCAACATCCTCTGGATCATGGAAAAAGCAAGAGAGTTCCAGAAAAACATCTATTTCTGCTTCATTGACTATGCCAAAGCCTTTGACTGTGTGGGTCACAATAAACTGTGGAAAACTCTGAAAGAGATGGGAATACCAGACCACTTGACCTGCCTCTTGAGAAACCTGTATGCAGATCAGGAAGCAACAGTCAGAACTGGACATGAAACAACAGACTGGTTCCAAATAGGAAAAGGAGTACGTCAAGGCTGTATATTGTCAGCCTACTTATTTAACTTATATGCAGAGTACATCATGAGTAGTGCTGGGCTGAAAGAATCACTAGCTGGAATCAAGATTGCCGGGAGAAATATCAATAACCTCAGATATGCATATGACACCACCTTTATGGCAGAAAGTGAAGAGGAACTAAAAAGACTCTTGATGAAAGTGAAAAAGGAGAGTGAAAAAGTTGGCTTGAAGCTCAACATTCCAAAAACTAAGATCATGGCATCTGGTATCATCATTTCATGGGAAATAGATGGGGTAACAGTGGAAATAGTGTTAATTTTTTTTGGGGGGGGCTCCAAAATCACTGTGGATGCTGATTGCAGCCATGAAATTAAAAGACACTTACTGCTTGGAAGGAAAATTATGACCAACCTAGATAGCATATTAAAAAAGCAGAGACATTACTTTGCCAACAAAGATCCATCTAGTCAAGGCTATGGTTTTTCCCGTGGTCATGTATGGAAGTGAGATTTGGACTGTGAATAAAGCTGATCGCTGAAGAATTGATGTTTTTGAACTGTGGTGCTGGAGAAGACTCTTGAGAGTCCCTTGGACTGCAAGGAGATCCAACCAGTCCATTCTAAAGGAGTTCAGTCCTTGGTGTTGACTGGAAGGACTGATGTTGAAGCTGAAACTGCAATACTTTGGCCACCTCATGCGACGAGTTGACTCACTGGAAAAGACTCTGATGCTGGAGGGTTTGGGGGCAGGAGGAGAAGGGGATGACAGAGAATGAGATGGCTGGATGGTATCACCAGATCGATGGACATGAGTTTGAGTGAACTCCGGGGGTTGGTGATGGACAGGGAGGCCTGGTGTGCTGTGATTCATGGGGTCGCAAAGAGTCGGACACGGCTGAGCGACAGAACTGAACTGACCCGAACTGAAAAATCCTAAGATGGACTGATATAACATATTGTACCTTAATTATGGACATAATGTGACTTTTAATTTTGATTAGCTTTAACTTGGTTTAATGACTATTTTGTCTCACATATGTAACTGTAAAATAGGGTTTGTTTCTAACTGTCTGAAAGTTTTTAAGTTAAAAAATGTTGTCCAGGCTCCTATGAGTGCCACAGTCTCCACCAACTATTACTTGGTGCCCATGTATCAGAGATTTTTCCATATGAGTGTTAGGAGATTATGTTGCCTCAACGATTTAAGGACCATGCTCCTCAACAACAGGAAGTAGTTATGAAATGAACACAATGACCCTTTCCTTAGGCAACATAGTTCTCCAAAAATAAAAGGGGGAATGCTATACTACCTCAAAAATGCATATTATGGGAGAGGGTCCTTGTGAAACTCTGTCAGCCTTGAGGTATCTCTCTTATCTGATTAGTATTTTTCTAACAGATATAAAACAGCTTGCAAGGAGGGCACTCTCCATAACCTCCTTCTGATGTTTATGCCAGAAGTTTTCTCTGTCCAACTTTAATAAAACTCGGCTACACAAAGGCTCTTGAGTGATCAAGCCTGGTCCCTGGTCCCTAAGCTAAATCTTCTTCGGATATCAGGAATCCAACACCATTCACTATCATAGTGATCAAGGGATTAACCCAAGAGGAAGACATAACAATTGTAAATATCTATGCACCCAACATAAGACAAACACTAACAGACATAAAAGGAGAAATTGACAGTAACACAATAATAGTAGGAGACTTTAACACCGCATTCACACCAATGGACAATTCACCAAAACAGAAAACTAATAAGGAAACACAAGTCTTAAGTGATACATTAGATGAGATGGATCTCATTGATATCTTCAGGACATCCCATCCAAATTCAGGAGAATACACCTTCTTCTCAAGTGCACATGGAACATTCTCCAGGATAGACCACACCTTGGGTCACAAATCAAACTTCAGCAAATTTAAGAAAATTGAAATTGTATCAAGCATCTTCTCCAACCACAATGGTATGAGACTAGATATTAATTACAAGAAAAAAAAAAAAAAAAAACGCTGTAATAAACACAAGCATATGGAGATTAAGCGATGCTTTTCTAAATAACCAACAGGTTATAGAAGAAATCAAAAGGGAAATCTAAACATTTCTAGAAACAAAATACAACAACTCAAAACACAACAACTCAAAACTTAAGGGATGCAGTGAAAGCCGTTATAAGAAGGAAGTTTATAGCTATGCAATCCTACCTCAAGGAACAAGAAAAACATCGAATAGACAACCTAACTTTACACATAAAACAACTGGAAAAGAAGAACAAAAAATCCCCCAAAATTAGCAGAAGGAAGGAAATCATAAGGATCCGAGTGGAAATAAATGAAAAACAAATGAAAGAAACAATACTAAAGATAAATAAAACTAAAAGTTGGTTTTTTGAGAAGATAAACAAACCTGACAAACCTTTAGCCAGACTCATCAAGAAAAAAACAGAGTAGAATCAAATCAACAAAATTAGAAATGAAAGAGGAGAGGTTACAAGAGACAATGCAGAAATATACATTATTATAAATGACTGTTATGAACAACAATATGACAATAAAATGGGTAACCTGGAAGAAGTTTGCAGATTCTTAGAAAAGTTCACTTTTCTAAGACTGAACCAGGAAAAAATAGAAATTATGAACAACCCAATTACGAGCACTGAAATTCAAGCTGTGATTAAAAATCTCCCAATAAAACAAAAGCCCAGGCCAGATGGATTCACAGAAGAATTCTATCAAAAATTTAGAGAAGAGCTAATATCTATCCTTCTAAAACTCTTCCAAAAAATTGCAGAGGAAGGAGCACTTCCAAACTCATTCTAAAGTCCACCATCACCCTGACACCAAAACCAGACAAAGAGACACAGAAAAGAAAACTACAGGCCAGTGTCACTGATGAACACAGATGCAAAATCCTCAACAAAATGTCAGCAAACAGAACTCAGCAACACATCAAAAAGTTCATACACCATGATCAAGTAAACTTTATTTCAGGGATGCAAGGATCCTTCACTATACACAAATCAATCTGTGTGATACTCCATATTAACAAATTGAAAGATAAAAACCAAATGGTAATTAATCTCAATAGATGCAGAAAAAGTCTTTGACAAAATTCAGTACCCATTTATGATTAAAACTCTTAAACAATGGATATAGAAGGAACCTACCTCAACATAGTAAAAGCCATACTTGATAAGCCTACAGCAAACATTATTCTCAATGGTGAAAAACTGAAAGCATTCCCTCTAAGATCAGGAACAGGACAAGGGTGTCCACTTTCACCACTATTATTCAACATAGTTCTAGAAATCCTAGCTACAACAATCTGAGAGGAAAAAGAAATAAAAGGAATCCAGATTGGAAAAGAAGTAAAGCTTTCACTGTTTGCAGGTGACACGAGATTGTACATAGAAAACCCTAAAGATAGTAAACTTTAAACTCAAAATGGATCAAAGACCTAAATATTAAGACCAGAAACTATAAAACTTTTAGAGGAAAACAGGCAGAACACTCAAAGACATTAAGCAAGATCCTCTATGAACCACCTCTTAGAGTAATGGAAATTAAAACAAAAGTAAAAAAATGTGACATGATTAAACTTAAAAACATTTGCACAGCAAAGGAAACTATAAACAATGTGAAAAGACAACCCTTAGAATGGGAGAAAATAATAGCAAATGAAACAACTGACATAAAATTTTCCAAAATATGCAAGTAGCTCATATAGCTCAATACCAGAAAAACAAACAACCCAATCAAAAAGTGGGAAAAAAGACCTAAACAGACATGTCTCCAAAGAAGACATACAGATGGCTAAAAGATCCTTAATATCACTCATTATTAGAGACATGTAAATCAGAACCACATTGAAATATCTCCTCACACCATCATCAAAAAGTCTACAAACAATAAATGCTGGAGAAGGTGTGGAGAAAAGGAATGCTCTTGCACTATGGGTGGGAATGTAAACTGAATCAGCCACTATGGAAGATGGCATGGTGATGAAAGTTTGTTGCGGAATGACACAAAGACATTGGGATATTGGCCTCCGGAAGAGAAGAATTCAATCCGGGGCCAGAGATGAGGCTTGATCGCTCAGAGATTTTGTGTAATAAAGTTTTATTAAAGTATAGAGGAGATAGAGAAAGCTTCTGACATAGACATTAGAAGGGGGCAGAAAGAGTACCCCCCTGCTAGTCTTCAGCTGGATATTATATAGTCACTAGTAGTCTGTTAATGAAAGAAAGGAATGTCTTAAGGCTCAGAATGGCACCAGGCCCCACCCCCACAAGATGCATTTTGGGATAATTTTGACACCAGATGATTCATCTAGGGCCATAAAATGATTAACTTGAAATCCTATAGAAGGGTAGACTACCATATAAATAGTTTCATTTTACATAGATTAAGGGAACAATATCTGAGTATAACATACAGGTTTGTCAAGTAGGTTCTGACCATTTGGCGGAACCAACTTGAAGATAGAGTCTGGGACAAATGCGTAGTACATTAACATAGCTTAAGACCAACATTACCATAAGAAAAATGCATTGGTTAACTCAAGATTTGAGAATAGTCAACTTCAGGTGAAACCAGGTGTCATTATGGCAACACAGTATTTTAAGAGAAACTTCCTTTTAAATTTGTATAGAGAAGAAGAAAATATCGCTAGTTTGTTTCCTCCTGCCGCTTAAGAGAGATAAAAATGTCTGACACTTGCAGGCTATTTCCTCCGTTTGGAGACCCCTGGCCTTCCTGCCTATTACCCTCTCAGTGATTCCTTACAAAACTAAGAATAAAACCAGCTTATGACCCAGCAATCCCACTCCTAGGCATATATCCTGAGGAAACCAAAATTGAAAAAGACACATGTATCCCATTGTTCATTGTATCACTATTTACAATAGCTAGAACATGGATGCAAACTAGATGTCCATCAACAGATGAATGATAAAGAAGTTGTGGCACATGCACACAATGGAATATTACTCAGCCATATAAAGGAACACATTTGAGTAAGTTCTTATGAGGTGATGAACCTAGAACCTATTAAACAGAGTGAAGTAAGTCAGGAGAAGAGAGACAAACATCATATTCTAACCCATGTATGTGGAATCTAGAAAAAATGATACTGAAGAGTTTATTTACAGGGCAGCAATAGAGAAAGAGACATAGAAAATAGACTTATGGGCATGGGGAGAGGGGAGGAGAGGGTGAGATGTATGGAGAGAGTAATATGGAAACTTTCATTACCATGTGTAAAATAGACAGCCAATGGGAATTTGCTGTATGGCTCAGGAAACTCAAACAGGGGCTCTGTATCAACCTAGAGGGGTTGGATGGGGAGGGAGGTTCAAAAGGGGGATATATGTATACCTATGGTTGATTCATGCTGAGATTTGACAGAAAACAACAAAATTCTTTAAAGAAATTATCCTTTAATAAAAAAAAAAACAAAAACAGGGGCTCTGCACATGTGCCTCTGAAGGGGGTGAGATTTGTTCTGCTATTAGGGATTGTGTTCTTTTTTCCAGGTTTAAGTTTTATATTGATCATGTTTATCATATAGTGGTAGTTAATGGTAATTCATTTTTGATGTTTTCTGAAGAATTTTATTAAATAAATGTTCTTAATTAAAAAAAGAAAAGGGGGATTCTGGTAGCTCCTTATTAGCAACATAGGGCTAGACAAAAAATGACCAGAGAAAACCAAGAAAGGGACTGTTTAAAAGAGTCCAACTAGGGTCAGAAAAAGTCTGAAAGACTGACCCTGAACACTACTTATGTTACAGTGCCTAGCATCAGTTGTGCCAGAAATGGAGCAATTTATCTGCCCACGCATTGTCAAAAGCAATAGA
The DNA here is from genome assembly GCF_049115385.1 of Moschus berezovskii. NCBI lineage: Eukaryota > Metazoa > Chordata > Mammalia > Artiodactyla > Moschidae > Moschus > Moschus berezovskii. Next base: position 7,815,263 of record NC_142462.1, read on the forward strand.
GTAACTAGCTGACAATCAGTGGAGCCTAACATCTTGCCATATCCTTAGTTCTTATTTTCTTTCTGAATTTTAATTAAACATTCTCATCTTTTAAAATTTTTATTCTATTTAATTGTGACATAAATCTCCTTTTGTTCCTTTATTTTTATTCATATATCCATTATACTTATAATTTTAAATTAGTTATGCAAAGAAGAATGTTTTTGTCTTTCTATTCTTCTTGAGATTTGTTTTCCATTGTAATCTCTGCTTTTATTTTACTTATATTCTTTATTCTACTTTTCAATAGCTACAGGCAGCATAACATGGATATCATGAAGAGAGACAGGGTCAACCAAAACCAATGCCATTCCAGAGAGAGTACACATGCCAAAGGCTGCCCATTTTAGCACCAACGTCAGAAATTTCACACTGTGGGTAAAAGACTTTACTGGGATTCACAGGTTTTTGTAATCAGTCCCTGACTCAGTTCAGTTCAGTCGCTCAGTCGTGTCCGACTCTTTGCAACCCCATGAATCACAGCACGCCAGGCCTCCCTGTCCATCACCAACTCCCGGAGCTCACTCAAACTCATGTCCACAGAGTCGGTGATGCCATCCAGCCATCTCATTCTCCGTCGTCCCCTTCTCCTCCCGCCCCCAACCTTTCCCAGCATCAGAGTCTTTTCCAGTGAGTCAACTCGTCGCATGAGGTGGCCAAAGTATTGCAGTTTCAGCTTTAGCATCAGTCCCTGACTACAAAGGGCTATTATACAGATAATTTGTCCATACAAGTACTACAGCCTCAATTCCCTCTTTTGGGGGTTTCAGGCAATGTTATTTATTGATTCCTATTTAGCATGTCCAGTACTTGAAGGTCAGATACATGATTCTGTTTTGTTTTTTGTTTTTTTTTCCTTGGTTTTTATTTAAAAAGAAAATTTTTTTTATTGGAGGCTAATTACTTTACAATATAAAGCTGTATAGGGGAAAATTTCCCCAGTCAGACACATTAAACAATTCCATTATGCATTCAGGTAAAATAATGAACTTATTTCACATATTTGAATATAGTAATTTTCACCTAAACTTTCACCTTAATCCCACCAACCTTTACTTTCTTAGTTGTAACCTATTAGGATTTTACCAACAGAATTTGTTTCTACAACACTAATAGAGATGTGTTTCCACTAGGGCATAGTATACATTTCCATAAAATGTTAAGGTAATAGAGACAAAATTTCTTCACATAAATATAGCTTATATATTAAAATTTCCATTCAAATGTTCACCTTAATTCTATCAATATTTCCATTTAGGTATTTTCTTAATTTAATTACAGCTCATTTGGACTTCACCAATGGATTTGGCACAAAAATGCATGGGGCTCCCATGTAAAGGAATCCCCAAAACTTCTCTTCTCCCTCTTGCAACAGTTTCACTCATTCATATGCAAAATTGCTTAGGTTCCCATCAGGCAACTGAGCCAAAGAATCTGGCAATTTCACAGAAATTTACCTGATTAAATATTGGGACTATTGCCTAGGATATTGGAAGTTTTGTTTCTCATTACTATATTTGCTGTTTAGCTTTCCTATTTCTTCAAACTAGGGTGAATAAAAATAAAAGAAAACAAAGAAAAAAAAAAAGATGTTAATGTGTTTAGGGTCCTTCAATGTTGGTGGACCAGCAAGGACTCTCATAGATCCATCCAATCCCGTATAATGTTGTGTTATGGTCATTACTTTCATTCCATTACCATCTGCGTCATTCATATCATTTCTTAATAACTACTCGAACATTTTCATTGACTGGATGATTTATTTCATTTTCCCCTCTCTTATTTGTTTGTTTGTTTAGAATGACTCAGAGGCAGTGGTTGTCCCTTATGTAGATCAGAATCAGGTTCTTCTGCCCCATTCTTCAGTAGGGGCCTTTCAATGAGAGACTTTAGTATGGGTTGGCTACAACCTAAATTTGGTTCATCTTTTCCTTTTAGTTATAATGTGTGTATCCAGTTCCCCTCCACTGTCTAGATGTTAGGAAATAAGGGTGGATGGGTCAGGCTTATTTGTGACATAAAGCCTCAGTCCTCTAATATACAATTGGCCTTTCTGGCATTACCAGTCCCCATCTTAACTATTTGGGGGTCCACCAGGAGTCTTTTTATTAGCATAATCTCAGGCGTCATCCAAGGGACTCATGAATAACCAAGACACTTTAGTACTTCATAATTTCTGGAGGTTTTACCAGAATTGAAAGAGACATGTGTACCCCAATGTTCATTGCAGCACTGCTTATTATAGTTAGGACATGGAAGTAACCCAGATGTCCATCAGCAGACGAATGGATAAGAAAACTGTGATACATATACACAATAGAATATTACTCAGCCATCAGAATGAACACATTTGAATCAGTTTTAATGAGGTGGATGAAACTGGTGCCTATTATACAGAGTGAAGTAAGTCAGAAAGAAAAAACAACCAAAACAGTATAGTAATGCATATATATGGAATTTAGAAAGATGGTAATGATAACCCTATATGCAAAACAGCAAAAGAGACACAGATGTATAGAACAGTCTTTTGGACTCTGTGAGAGAGGGCGAGGGTGGGATGATCTGAGAGAATAGCATTGAAACATGTATGTTACCATATGTGAAACAGATTGCCACTCCAGGTTCTATGTGACAGGTTCTATGAGACAGGGTGCTCAGGGTTAGTGCACTGGGATGACCCAGAAGGATGGGATGGGGAGGGGGGTGAGAAAGGGGTTCAGAATGGGGAACACATGATAACCCATGGCTGATTCATGTCAATGTATGGAAAACCACTACAATATTGTAAAGCAATTAGCCACCAATTAAAATAAATAAATAAATATATAAAAATTCTGGAGGTTTTAGCATCTTAGTTGGGACAAAGACCAAATCTTAGACTTAAAGGATTATATTAAAAAAGAAGAAAGAACTCAAGTGAATAACTTAAGTTTATACCTTATGGCACTGAAGCAAGCCGAAAGGAATGGTACAAATCAGAGCATAAAGTAATGAAATGGAGAATAGAAAAACAATAATCAACAGTACAAAAACTTGGTACTTCAAATAAATGAATGAAGTACACAATTTTTTGGCTAAATTTGTTAAGAAAAAAGTAGAAAAAAGATATTTAATTTACTAAAGTCAAGAATGTCAGGAGAGTGAACATTGCTACCAGTATTATGAAATAGTGTAGAATCAAGAAGATTATAAATGTTCATAAGTGTTATTCCAACCATATTATACCTAAATTAGTAAAATTAGCTGAAATAAAAAAATACCCTAAGAAGTATGAAAATTGACTCATAAGATAAATATACAATCAAAATAAACTTAAAATAAGAGGTTTAATTAACAGCTTTAAAGGTTTTCACACAGAAAAGCTCAGTTGAAAATAGCGTTACTGGTGAGATTTTTTAAAATTTAAATAATTATTACAAACACCTCTCAAACTCTTCCACAGGGGTTGGTTTGGGCAGAGGAATAGAAAAGGTGGTAACGCTTCTCAACTCATTCAATAAGACCAGTCTTGTACTATATCAAAATCAGAAAAAAATTCTTACAGAAAAAGAGCTATAGCTTAATATAATCTTATAAGTATAAACACCAAAATCTTCAGGAAAATAAAAAACTAAATTCAAGCAAAGTGAAAAGACTATACACAATGACTAAGTGGAAATTTTTTCAGGAATATAAAGCTGCCATGACATCTGAAAATTAATCGACATATGATAGTGGAGGGGAGAAAAATCTTAAATCACCTCAGACAGAGAAAAATCATTTGACAAACTTCAATACATTGTATATGTTAAATTACATAAAGTGTCCACAGTGAGCAAACTTATAGAGTCAGAATCTACATTATTATATGCCTAGAGCTGAGACCTAGAGGTAGCCATAATAAAGGGTTACAGAGCTTCTTTGGGGAAAGGTGTTAAATATTCTAAAACTGATTGTGGTAATGATTGTGCAGCTCTGTTTATATACAAAAAAAAAAAACAAAGTAAACCCTGAATTTTATACTGAAATGAAAAATACATTTAATTTAATTAATGTCATATTCATTTTATTTCCATAATATTTTAAAAGATAACAATGCACATGCCAAGTTCAATGAAAATGGTACAGTAAAAGAGACAGAAAAAATTTATGCAAATATAGTAATGGACCTACTTGATAAAATGAGAAGAATCCTATAATCTATTTCAATGAGCATAAGAAATTCAGCATAGCACAGAAGATATATAAGAAAATTTAACTGCATCTAATAAGTCGTAGTTTCTTAGTTAATCAAATCCTTAAATGTCATATTTTTATTGTTTAAATTTTAAATGCTATTTTTCTCTATAAGATTCAGGACCTATAGCTTTTATTAATTTTGAGTAGAAAAAAAATAATTTATTTGACATCAGAGGCTGCTTTATTTTAATAAACAAAAATTCATACAGTTTCACTAATATTTAAAAATATTTTAAATCTAGAATTTTGACTAAAGAAATGTTACAAATTATAGTATCTTTACGTTTGCCTTTAAAAAACTAAAAAAAAAAAAGTTTATTGAAATAGCAAAGTAAGTGAAAGTCACTCAGTTGTGTCCGACTCTTTGGGACCCCATGGACTATACAGTCCATGGAATTCTCCAGGCCAGACTACTGGAGTGGTTAGCCTTTCCCTTCTCCAGGGGATCTTCCCAAACCAGGGATTGAACATAGGTCTCTGCATTGCAGGCAGATTCTTTACCAGCTGATCGACAAGGGAAGCCCTTATTGGAATAGGCACTATTTAATTATATTTTCAGGAAAAATAATCACAAGAGTTCTTCTTTTATGTATATTGTATAAGAGCGAATTGTTCCTTCATAATTGTTAGTAGGATCATGAAATATATATTAAAAAATAGTAGGAATAATTATATAAAACTAAACTACTAACTCTAAATCTGTAATACATTCAAATTAAAAAAAAAAATAGTTGCAATCACCCATAAAATATTAGCATCGTTTATGTACTTTCATATTATATATAAAATAAATTTTTGCTTTTGTGCATGCACATTATCAACAGTAACTCTCTAGAACTAAACAAATATAAAGTTGTCAGTAAAATTAACATAATGTAATCAAATCTGAAGTAATAGACTGGAGTTTTGTAAATTTAAAGGAAGTGATCACATTATGTGAAACACTATATTAATAAGCTTTGTCTCAAATGTTCATTATATTTCTAAAATTATTTATTTGCTATAAAGCCGCACGATGAAACCAAAGCAAAATTCTTTGCTTTTTCAAATTCCTTTAAAGGGTGAAATTAAACTGTCAGGACTGAAATAAACAATCTAATATAAAAAAAGTTCCAATTTTTCTATCTTCAACACAATTCGCTATATTATTTTATTTCTTCTATAAAAATGAACTTGTTGAGCACATTTACTAGTTGCTATTAGAGGAATATCATGGTGGACAGAGAGATAGATAGATGATAGATAAATAGACAGATGGCTTTGCTAGTGGAATACGTTTCCTACATCTGGGAATATTGGTCAAGTTTGCTGTCTGTGATATAGTTTCCTCAACTAATAAAACAAAACAAACCAACAAAAAATTCAATGTACATATTTTACGGAATGCTTACCTATAACATGATATATTTTGAATTTAATTTACACCACTTAAAGTAATTTGGAAAATAAAATAAATGGAATTTTTGATTAAGAAAGAGTTTTGTTGTGAGCTTAATATAATGGGAATATTAAGATAATATATAAATGCACTTTTATTTATTTGATTCTTATTTAAATAGACTTCTTCATGGATCCCAGTTTTGCTATGGTGATGGGGCTTGATTAACTCAATGAAGCTGTGACCCATTCCTTGCCAGATCACCCAAGACAGACGAGTCAAAGTGAAGTGTTCTGACAAAATTTGGTCCACTGGAGAAAGAAATGACAATCCACACCAATATTTTTGCCATGAGAATCCCATGAACAGTGTGAAAAGTCAAAAAGTTATTACACCAGAAATTGAGCCCCCAGGTAGGCAAGTGTCTGAGATGGTACTGGGGAAGACTAGAGGGCAATTACTATTAGCACCAGAAAGAATAAATTGGCTGGGACAAAGTGGAAATGACACTCAGTTCTGGATGTGTCTGGCTGTGAAAGTAAAATCTAATGCTATAAAGAAAAATATTGCATAAGTACCTGGAATGTTAGGTCCATGAATTAAGGTAAATTGGATGAGGTCATGCAGAAGATGGCAAGATTGAACATTGACATCTTTGCAATCAGTGAAATAAAATGGATGAGAATGCACAAACATTTCTAGGAAGAAATGGAGTGGGTCTCATAGTCAACAATAGAGTACAAAATGTAGTACTCGGGTGCAATCTCAAAAAGGATAGAATGATTTCAGTTAGTTTCCAAGGCAAGTCAATCAACATCACAATAATCCAAGCCTATGTACCAACCACTGATGTCAAAGAAGCTGAAGTTGATCTATGAAGACCTACAAGACCTTCTGGAACTAACACCAAAAAGATATCTTTTTCAACATAGGAAATTGAAGTCCAAAAGTAGGAAGTCAAGAGATACCTGGAATAACAGGCAAGTTTTGCCTTGAAGCACAAAATGATGCAAAGCAAAGGCTAGCAGACTTTTGTCAGTAAAATATGCTGGTAATACCAAATACCATTTTCCAATAATTCAACAGAAGACTCTACATGTGGATATCACCAGATGGTCAATACTGAAATCAAATTGATAGTATACTGTTTACAGTTGAAGATGGAGAAGATCTAAACAGTGAGCAAAAACAAGACCTGGAGCTGACTATGGCCTCTTTAATAAGGAACTTTGCAATAAGCTCCTTATTGCAAATTCAGACTGAAATTGAAGAAAGAAGGGAAAACCACTAGGCCATTTAGGTATGACCTAAAGCAAATCCCTTATGATTATACAGAGGAAATGACAGATGGATTCAAAGGATTAGATTTGATAGAGTACCTGAAGAACTGTGGAAGGAGGTTCATAACATTGTACAGAAGAAAGTGACCAAAACCTGCCCAAAGTAGTTCTCTGAGGAGGCCTTAAAAATAGCTAAGGAAAGAAGAGAAGCCAAAGGTAAGAGAGAAGGGGAAATATATACCTAAGTGAATGAGAGTAACAGAGAGAGTAACAAAAGAGTAACAAGGAGAGATAAGAAGAGTTTGTTAAAAAAAAAAAAAAAAACAAAAAACCTGCAAAGAAGCGGAGAGAAATGATGCAAAGGGAAAGATTAGAAATCTCTTCAAGAAAATTAGAGATATCAAGGGAACATTTCATAAAAGAATGGGCACAATAAAGGACAGGAATAGTAAGGACCTAACAGAAGCAGAAGAAGTTAAAAAGAGGTGACAAGAATACACAGAATAACTATACAAAAAAAGTATTAATAACCCAGATAATCACAATGGTGTGGTCACTCACCTAGAGCTAGACACCCTGGAATGTGAAGTCAAATAGGTCTTAGGAAGGATTACTAGGAACAAAGCTAGTGGAGGTGATTGAATTCCAGCTGAGCTAATTCAAATCCTAAAAAATGATGCTGTGCTGTATTCAATATGCCAACAAATTTGGAAAAATCAGCAGTGGGCACAGAACTAGAGAAGATCAATTTTCATTCCAATCCCAAAGAAGGGCTATGACAAATAATGTTTAAACTACTGCACAATTGAACTCATTTCACATGCTAGCAGAGTTATGCTAGAAATTCTTCAAGTTAAGCTACAAGAGTACATGAACCAAGAACTTACAGATGTACAAACTGGGTTTTGAAAGGCATAGGAACCAGAGATCAAATTTCCAACACTCATTGGATCATGGAGAAAGCAAGGGGATTCCAGAGAAACATCTATTTCTGCTTCATTGACTAAGTGCAGCCTTTGACTGTATGAATCACAACAAACTGTGGAAAATTCTTAACAAGATCAAATATCAGATAACCCTACCTGTCTCCTGAGAAAACTATGTGAGTCAAGGAAGAATAGAACCAGAATGTAACAACTGACTGGTTCAAAACTGGGAAAGGAGTATAACCAGGGTGTATATTGTCACCCTGCTTATTTAACGTATATGCAGAGTACTTTATGCCAAATTCAGGGTTGCATGATCACAAGCTAGAATCAAGATTTCCTGGGGAAATAGAAACGACCTTGATATTCAGATTATACCACTGTAATGGCGGAAAATGAAAAAGAACTAAACAACCTCATGATGAAGGCAAAAGAGGAGAGTGAAAAAAAACTGGCTTGAAACTCAACACTCAAAAATCTGAGACCATGGCATATGGTCCCATCACTTCATGCAAATAGAGGGACTAAAAGTGGAAACAGTGACAGATTTTCTCTTCATGGACCCAAAATCATTGTGGATGGTGACTACAGCCATGAAATCAAAAGTGTTTGCTCGTTTGAATGAAATCTATGACAATTCTATACAATGTATCAAAAAGTTGAGATACACTTTGTCAACAAAGGTCCATATAGTCAAACTATGGGTATCCTAGTAGTCATATATGGATATGAGAGTATAAGGTTGAGTGACAAATAATTGATGCTTTTGATTTGTAACCGTGGAGAAGACACTTGGACTTCAAAGAGTTCAATTCAGTCAATCCTAAAGGAAATCAATCCTGAATATTCATTGGAAAGACAGCTGCCAGAGTTGAAGCTCCAATACTTTGGCCACCTAATGGGAAAAGATCCTGATGATGGGAAAGATCAAAGTCAAAAGAAAAGGGGAGAGAGTGACAGAAGATAAGATGGTTAGATAACCTCACCAAGTCAATGGACATGAATTTGAACAAACTCTCAAAGATAGCAGAGAACTGAAGAGTCTGGTGTGTGGCAGTTCATGTGGTTCCAAGAGTCTGACAGGACTTCAGTGACTGAAAAACAACAACTGCTTAAGTAGATGGGAAAAACTTATTTCCTAATCTCAAAATATTTTTAGGTCTTATAAAAATGTTACATTTAGTAAAATGTTTTGAAATTATCCACTTATCACATGGTTTTGAAAATGTGGCCTGCTTATTTATCTTTTCTCCTAAACAGATAACAGAAACTGTGCTTTTTCACTATTAGATTCCAATTAAACAGGTAGATATGTGACTGTCAATGTTTGCTTATGAATAAACACTTGCTATATTCAGTATCTTTTGATATATTTTTAGCTAAATATTGGTGATATCTTAGAGCTTCTGAAATTATCTTGGATTTGATAATATCAATAATCTCAGATATGCTGATGATACTACACTTATGGCAGAAAGTGAAGAGGAACTCAAAAGCCTCTTGATGAAAGTGAAAGAGGAGAGTGAAAAGGTTGGCTTGAGGCTCAACATTCAGAAAACAAAGATCATGGCATCTGGTTCCATCACTTCATGGGAAATAGATGGAAAAACATTGGAAACAGTGTCAGACTTATTTTTTTGGGCTCCAAAATCACTGCGGATGTTGATTGCAGCCATGAAATTAAAAGACGCTTACTCCTTGGAAGGAAAGTTATGACCAACCTTGATAGTATATTAAAAAGCAGAGACATTACTTTGCCAACAAAGGTCCATCTAGTCATGGCTATGGTTTTTCCCGTGGTCATGTATGGATGTGAGAGTTGGACTGTGAAGAAAGCTGATCACCGAAGAATTGATGCTTTTGAACTGTGGTGTTGGAGAAGACTCTTGAGAGTTCCTTGTACCGCAAGGAGATCCAACCAGTCCATTCTAAGGGAGATTGATCCTGGGTGTTCATTGGAAGGACTGATGCTAAAGCTAAAACTGCAATACTTTGGCCACCTCATGCGACGAGTTGACTCACTGGAAAAGACTCTGATGCTGGGAAAGGTTGGGGGCGGGAGGAAAAGGGGACGACAGAGAATGAGATGGCTGGATGGCATCACCGACTCTGTGGACATGAGTTTGAGTGAACTCCAGGAGTTGGTGATGGACAGGGAGGCCTGGCGTGCTGTGATTCATGGGGTCGCGGAGAGTCGGACACGACTGAGCGAGTGAACTGAACTGAACTGAACAATTTTTTCAGTGGAATTTTACTTACCTTTATTATTTAATAATTTTACTGGTCCTTGATTAACTATATATTTCATTTTCTCAATTGCTTGGAAAATAGTGAACTTGATCTTTAGGTCAAATCATTAACATTTTGTAGCAAAATCATTCTATTATAAATATGACAATATTTAGATGCTTTTTCTTTAATTAAAGATTATTTGTTATTTCCATAAAGAGTGTGTAAAGTTGTAAAGCTCTGCTAAAATTTTTATTCAATAAATTTTAATCAAAATTTGATTTCATTTAATAAGAAAATACTTCATATCTTACATTCTTAAGACCTATGATTGTTCATGACCTTCAGATATCCTCTTATTTGTCCAGTAAATACTATAATTTATTGACAATTATTTGAAAATTATAAAAGGGTAGGCTAAATTTTGTCTTGGAGTACAAAATGAATCAGGGCAAAGACTAATATAGTTGTGCGAAGAGAACACACTGGTCGTGGGGAATACCCTCTTCAAACAACACAAGAGAAGACTCCACAAATGGAGATCACCAGATGGTCAACGCCGAAATCAGATTGATTATATTCTTTGCAGCCAAAGATGGAGAAGCTCTATGCAGTTAGCAAAAGCAAGACCAGGAGCTGACTGTGGCTCAGATCATGAACTCTTTATTGCCAAATACAGACTTAAATTGAAGAAAGTAGGGAAAACCAGTAGATCATTCACGTATGACTTAAATCAAATCCCTAATGATTATACAGTGTAAATGACAAATAGATTTAAGGGACTAGATCTGATAGACAAAGTGCCTGATGAACTATGGAGGGAGGTTCATGACACTGTACAGGAGTCAGGGATCAAGACCATGCCCAAGAAAAAGAAATTCAAAAAAGTGAAAAGGTTGTGTGAGGAGACTTTACAAACAGCTTTGAAAAGAGAAGTGAAAAGCAGAAGAGAAAAGGAAAGATATACCCATTTGAACACAGAGTTCCAAAGAATAGCGAGGAGAGATAAGAAAGTCTTCCTCAGTGATCAGTGCAAAGAAATAGAAGAAAGCAATAGAATGGGAAAGCCTAGAGATCTCTTCAAAAAATTTAGAAATACCAAGGGAATATTTCATGCAAAGATGGGCTCAATAAGGGACAGAAATGGTATGGATGTAACAGAAGCAGAAGATGTTAAGATGAGGTGGTAAGAATACACAGAAGAACTGTACAAAAAAGAGCTTCATGAACCAGATAACCACGATGGTGTGATCACTCACCTAGAGCCAGACATCCTGGAATGCGAAGTCAAGTGGGCCTTATGTAACATCACTATGAACAAAGCTAGTGGAAGTGATGGAATTCCAGTTGAGCTATTTCAAATCCTAAAAGATGATGCTGCAAAATTGCTGCACTCAATATACCAGCAAATTTGGAATACTCAGAAGTGGTCACAGGACTGGAAAAGGTCAGTTTTCATTCCAATCCCTAAGAAAGGCAATGCCAAAGAACGCTCAAACTACTACACAACTGGACTCATCTCACATGCTAGTCAAGTAATGGTCAAAATTCTCCAAGGAAGGCTTCAGCAGTACATGAAATGGAAACTTCCAAATGTTCCAGCTGGTTTTAGAAAAGGCAGAGGAACCAGAGATCAAATTGCCAACATCGCTGGATTATCGAAAAAGCAAGAGAGTACAATAAAAACATCTGTTTCTGCTTTATTGACTATGCCAAAGCCTAAACTGTGTGGATCACCACAAACTTGAATAATTCTTCAAGATATAGGAATAAAAGACCACCTGACCTGCCTCTTGACAAACCTGTATGCAGGTCAGGAAGCAACAGTTAGAACTGCGCAAGGAACAACAGACGGGTTCCAAATAGCAAAATAAATATATCAAGGTTATATATTGTTACCCTGCCTATTTAACTTATATGCAGAGTATATCATGAGAAACGCTAAGCTGGATGAAGCACAAGCTGGAATCAAGATTGCTGAGAAAAATATCAATAAACTCAAATATGCAGATGACAGCACCCTTATTACAGAAACAGAACAATATCAAAAGCGCTTCTTGATGAAACTGAAAGATGAGAGTGAAAAAGCTGGCTTAAAGCTCAACATTCAGAAAACTAATATCATGGCATTTGGTCCCATCACTTCATCGCAAATAGATGGGGAAACAATGGAAACAGTGACAGACTATTTTGGGGGCACGCCAAAATCACTGTAGATGGTTATTGCAGCCATGAAATTAAAAGATGCTTTCTCCTTGGAAGAAAAGTTATGACCATTCTAGACAGCATATTAAAAAGGAGAGACATTACTTTGCCAACAAAAGTCCATCTAGTCAAGGCTATGATTTTTCCAGTAGTCATGTATGGATGTGGGAGTTGGACTGTAAAGAAAGCTGATAGCCAAAGAACTGATGCTTTTTAACTGCGGTGTTGGAGAAGACTCTTGAGAGTTCCTTGGACTGCAAGGAGATCCAACCAGTCCATCCCAAAGGAAATCAGTCCTGAATATTCATTGGAAGGACTGATGCTGAATCTCCAATATTTTGGCCACCTCATGGGAAGAATGAATTTATTGGAAAAGACCCTGATGCTGGGAAAGACTGAAGGCGGGAGGAGAAGGGGATGACAGAAGATGAGATGGTTGGATGACATCACTGACTCAATGGACATGAGTTTGAGTAAATTCTGGGAGTTGCTGATGAATAGGGAGGCCCGGTGTGCTACAATCCATGTGGTCACAAAGAGTCAGAAACGATTGAGCTGAACTGAACTGAACTAAAGCTGAATTTCCTGAAATAGTGATGAGTATTTAAACCATAAAAGTGGTAAGTGTCAGAGCTAGGATTCAAACCCAAATCTGGATGACAAGGTACTGTTTTTGTCATCCCTTACACTACACACTTAAGGATGATTACATACAAAATGCAATTATCCAATTATTAAATGATTCCAGGAAATGTTCATAATCTACTGTGATTAAAATATATTTTAGATTGTATTACCCAGCAAACATTTAAAATCTTCTTTACCTTTGTTGATTTAGATATTTTTTTCTCCTTTGAAAATTTCAACTGTTTTGATAAAGCATAAAATGTGTGAATAAATAGAAGGGTTTTATTTAATTCATTTGATGTAGAGAGGTAATTAATATTCAACTAATTCTTTTATCTTTCTTCAGCAACTTGAGAGGGATGGATTTCTCAGCAACTAGATCATCTTTGAGCATCAGTGATCAACATATATGAATTAAAAGCCGGGTTTTATGGAATGCCAAATACATATTCTTTCCTTCTCCAGGTTGCAAGTTAAAGAAAGGAGAACTGTCACAAAAAACTGAAATTTGTAATACATCTTAATACTTTAAATGTGAATATAAGGTGAAAATTAAAAACAGAATCTTTTCTGAAAACTAATCTGCTTTATGATCTTTCTGAAGAGGCATTGAAATATAGTGTAAAATAACAAAATTCGTTTTGACTTAAACATTCTAAATGCATATTTTCTATTAAATATAATCCATAAATCAGGTTATATTGTACTGACATTTGTGATTAAATGAAATCAGTTTTGTGTTACCATCCATTACTTTATGTGAAGTTCATCAACTTTCCAAGATTTCTGCTGCAATTGAACTTTGCATTGTTGATCTGTTGGATCAGAATTTTTGCTGACCCTGAACTTACTCATATTTTTAAACAAGATTTTGCTAAATTTAAAGTGATGTTTCTTATTTTATTTGTACACAGTGAGATATCAATCAATCTCATTAGAGCAGGGATTTACAACTCTATGGGGCTTCCCAGGTGGTGCTAGTGGTAAAGACCCTGTCTGCCAATGCAGGAGACCTAAGAGATCTCTGGGTCAAGAAGATTCCCTGAAGGAGGGTATGGCAACCCACTCCATTATTCTTGCCAGAATCTCATGGACTGAGAAGCATGGTGGGCTACAGTCCATAGTCACAAAGAGTCAGATATGACTAAAGCGACTTAGCACAGCACAGCACAAATCTTTAGGGAGGAATAAATAAGCATACCCTTTCCTTCTAATTTCCTAATTTGTGTTTTATTGTATCTTTGATGGATATTTTTTAAATACTGCAATTATAATACTATTCTGTCTTCTTCAGATTGTATTCTTTCTTTAATATATTTTGAATGCTCAGTATATGAAAGAGACAAAATCTAAACTTCTTTGCTTAAAAGAGATAGGATGACAGAGAATCAGAGTCATAAGTCTTCTTTAACCTGTCACTGAAATCTACCTTTTGACTTCCCAGGTGGCTCAGTGGTAGAGAATCCACCTTCTAATCCAGGAAATGCAGGAGACACAGGTTCAATCCCTGGTCAGGAAGATCCCCTGGGGGAGGAAATGACAACCCACACTAGTATTTTTGCCTGGAAAATCCCATAGATAGAGAAGGTTGGCAAGCTACAGTCCACGGGGTTGCAAAGAGTCAGACAAAACAGAACACAAACACAATCTACCTTTGGAACCAGAGGAAACTTCATATCCATGAAACTGGAAGAGTCTACATTGATCTTTGACAGTTGCCTTCAAAAATAATTACTCAATTTAACAAGCTATATTCTGTTTTATTTTTGTAAACCATTGAATCACATACTGTCTACTGCTAAAACAATGCCAAATCCACAATGATTTAATAAAATAAATATTTAATTCTTATTCATTAAACAGCCATCTAGAGATCTCACAAATGCTATTGCTTAGATATCAGGGAAGCCTCTGTAGGAGACTGGGGGAAAGTCTTTGATTCATCCCTGATGTTTCTTGCTTATCTGCTCCCACTCTGGACTTTTCTCAACTGGTCAGTTATATGTGTGGCTTTCGGCAAAGACCCGGATCTGTCTTCTGGGTAGAGATACTTTAAACTTGGTCGAGCAAAGATACTTTTAGTCACCACTCCTGTCATATTTAATTCCGTATTTGAGAAATGTGTTGGTAAACACAATCATGTTCTTTCAAGACGTAGCTACAGTTCATGATTCCCCCCTCCCTTTTTTTTTTTTTATCCCCAGTGTATGACATTTTCTGTTTCTGTGCTCTTTCTCTTCCTCTCCATTCAATGGAGGTTACCAAAATCGGATAGTCCCTTTCAACTCTTCAAAACCATGGATTCTGAATTCTATTTGCTTTCATTTTAGCCATTTCCTTACTCTGCCATATCTTTCATCTATTATCTTGCCCAGTACAAGTCCAGAAGTTTTGCCCAGAGTAGCATGAACCTCCAGTCATTTGGTCTGGTCCATCTGTCTTCTGGTGTCTGCTGCTCTCCTGATAAGGCAGCATCATATATTTCAGATGTTTTTGAAAAAAAAAAAAATTTGCTTCATGCGACATTCTGGAAACCACAGTATTGACTTCAAAAAGCAGAAAGGGTACAAGTCCAGGCATGTCTGTAATAAAACTAACCATTTTCTTAATTTAGGAATTTACAGACATTAAGAAAAGGCTCTGTTAAGAATAGTCAAATTTATAAAAATGTATAATGATAATGGTATTTACAATTTTGTAACCAAACTATGTGCCAAATACTATGGTAAGCACTTGGAACATTCTTTTTCATTTTATTACACCAAATTTATTATATATGTTCAATTATCATATTTTCTTTTACAAATAATGAAATTCAACCTCAGATTAATAAAGGCATTTGCTCAGGAATCCCAGGGATGGAGGAGCCTGGTGGGTTTCCATCTATGGGGTCACACAGAGTCGGAAACGACTGAAGTGACTTAGCAGCAGCAGCAGCACACTGATACATTTTCTGGTTCATAATATTTCCAATGAACAATGTTGGTTTGCTTCGATTATCATAACAAGCTATGGTAAGTTTGACCTGAAATTCTGGTAGATGGGATTCTAAGATGATTTGTATGACACCTCTATTAATCAGTTTCTTTTTTAAATCTGTATATTATGATGGCTTTCCATCTTGGTAAGCTTGCTTTTGGAAGAGAGTTCCCCCTCCCAGGGATACTTATCTATAATTCTTAGAGTTAATAAATAACTTGCCTGAGGGCATGATTTAACGTCAAGTCAAACAATCCAAAGTCCTATCTGTCCTCAACCACCTCTATTGTCTAACTCACATTCCTAGCCTTTATTCCCCCACCAGTCGTTCTAAGGTGAGGTACTAAAGGTATAGAGACCACCTCTGTAGTTCAGAGTTCACCAGAATTATTCAAACTGTTCATTCCTAAACCTGGACTTCCTGGTGGCTCAGACAGTAAAGAATCCACCTGCAGTGTGGGAGACCTGGGTTCAGACCTTGGGTTGGAAAGAATCCCTGGAGAAGGGCATGGCAACCCACTCCAGTATTTTTGCCTGAAGAATCCCCGTGAACAGAGGAACCTGGCGGGCTACAGTCCATGGGATCGCAAAGAGTCGGACAAGACTGAGCGACTAAGAACAGCACAATCCTAAACTTACTCACCTGCTTAGCCAACTTCATGTCTTCTTTCACACAGAAAACACAATGAAGACTCTGGACTGTGTTTCCACTCACCTATCTGCCTCTTGATCAACCTTAGTGTTTCCCTGTGTGGCCCTGAGTGGCAAGGCATACTTCTCTCTTTTTGAAACTGTAACAGATTCTTATTTCCATGGCATTGACTTTAGTCATATCTATAAACAAATAGATCATGGGAAACATCAAGACAACCCTCTTCCTTGTACTGTCCTCTTCCCCTTGAGGGTGTAAACCTGTGAATATGATATCACTTCGTTGATTATGTTCTGTACTATGGCAGAAGGGAGATGATTGAGTACACATCACTTAATCAGGTCACTGCTTTAAAAGCAGTGTTTTCAGGTCTTCCTTGGTAGTCCAGTGGTTAAGATTCCACAGTCTCAGGGGGCACGGGTTCTGGGGGAACCAAGATCCTGTATGACACACAGCATGCCCAGGATTAAAAAAAAAAAAAAGAAAAAATAGTGTTTTCTCCAGTTGATTAAAAAAAGAAAAAGAATTTAAAGAGATATATTCTGGCCTACCTAGAAAGTAGCAAAAACCCACGGTTAGAATTGTCTTTGGGGTCAGGTGGTATAGGCAGCCTTTAGGGACTGAGATAGCCCTTGCCAATAGCTAGCAGGAAAACAGGAGTCTCATTCTTCACACTTGAAAGAAAATAAATTCTCTCAAAAATCAGTGGGTTTAGGGAAAGGATTGTGAGTTCAAATAGGAAATGCAGCCCCAACTAATACTTTGATTTCAGCCAGTGAGCAAAGAATCCAACACTGTTTCCAGATTTTTGACCTACAGAAACTAAAATAACATTTCTTCGCTGCCAAGTTTGTGGCAATTTGTTACACAGAAATAGAAAACAATTTTAGAAATTCTACTCTACTGAGTAAATTATTTTCTCTTTTGACTACCTCATTCTCCAATATAAAATTATATTACACAATTATTTAAGTATAATTGTTCCTATTATACGTTTTAAAGCCTACCAGTACAGGTAAATATTTACTATTGCTATTTTTAAAGTTTTTTCATTTTTTTTTCATTATTTAAGAGATGAGCATATGAATCTATTTCTTTATATTTTTATATAATATATTATTTTTTCTTTTGCACTTTCCATTTTTGTCTTATTCTCCCAGTTTTAAGCAAAGTTTATACAATATGCTATACAAAACTATCACTCCCACTTTTTAGTCTATTTATAATAATGCCTTAGTACAATAACTATTTGAAAATTGACACCAATCTTTGAGAAGAGGTTTATGCTTTATTTTCCCAAAATCATGAATTTGCTTCAGTTTACAATAAGAAAATTTTGTTGGTGAAGTATTGGTAAAGAATCTGCCTGAGAAGGCATGAGCCACAGGAGACATGTTTTCATCCTTGAGTCGGAAGATCCCCTGGAGAAGGAAATAGCAACCTGCTCCATTATTCTTGCCTGGAATATTCTATGGGATATAGTCCATGCAGTCACAAAGACTTGGATATGACTGAACACACACACACACACACACACACACACACACACAATAAGAAATTATTGTGAATGTTCTAAATGTTAGATAGCTTAAAGCTTTGAACATTTGCACATAATTTATTTGAACAAATCTTCTAATTGCTAGATGAAAAAATGATAAGACACAATTATATAACACATATAAGGCATATTTAGGCAAAAATAAATGAACAAAAGTATTAGAATAAAAGTTTTAAAGTAATCTAGCTATAAAACCATACAAAATATATGATAAAGGAATTAAAGCTTTAAAGCTTAGATGCTATACCAATACAATTAAAAGTGCTAATCTCTTGAGAAACCTATATGCAGGTCAGGAAACAACGGTTAGAACTGGACATGGAACAACAGACTGGTTCCAAATAGGAAAAGGAGTACGTCAAGGCTTTATATTGTCACCCTGCTTATTTAACTTATATGCAGAGTACATCATGAGAAACGATGGGCTGGAGGAAGCACAAGCTGGAATCAAGATTGCCAGGAGAAGTAACAATAACCTCAGCTATGCAGATGACACCAACTTTATGGCAGAAAATGAAGAGGAACTAAAAAGCCTCTTGATGAAAGTGAAAGAGGAGAGTGAAAAAGTTGGCTTAAAGCTCAACAATCAGAAGACTAAGATCATGGCATCTGGTCCCATCACTTCATGGCAAATAGATGGGGAAACAGTGGAAACAGTGTCAGACTTTATTTCAGTGGGCTCCAAAATCACTTCAGATGGTGATTGCAGCCATGAAATTAAAAGATGCTTACTCCTTGGAAGGAAAGTTTTGATTAACCTAGATAGCATATTAAAAAGCAGAGATATTACTTTGCCAACAAAGGTCCATCTAGTCAAGGCAATGGTTTTACCAGTGGTCATGTATGGATGTGAGAATTGGACTGTGAAGAAAGCTGAGCACCGAAGAATTGATGCTTTTGAACTGTGGTGCTGGAGAAGACTCTTGCGAGTCCCTTGTACTTCAAGGAGATCCAACCAGTCCATCCTAAAGGAGATCACTCCCGGGTGTTCATTGGAAGGACTGATGATAAAGCTGAAACTCCAATAATTTGGCCACCTCATGCGACGAGTTGATTCACTGGAAAAGACTCTGATGCTGGGAAAGGTTGGGGGCAGGAGGAGAAGGGGATGACAGAGTATGAGATGCCTGGATGGCATCACCAACTCGATGGAGATGAGTCTGAGTGAACTCCGGGAGTTGGTGATGGACAAGGAGTTCTGGCGTACTGTGATTCATGGGGTCACAAAGAGTCAGACACAACTGAGCGACTGAACTGAACTGAACTGAATCTCAAGTATTAAAAAGGGAAACTTCGTAGTACTCTTAAAAAAATAGCTTCATTCAGGTATCAGGAAATAAATAAGAATGGAATAAAGAAGAGTATTCTGTATAACAAAATTAACACCAATTTAAGAGTGAGAAATGAATACTGTAAATATCAAACTGCACACTATAATTAAGTCAAAAATAATTTTGATGTAATTTTGGTAGCTTTTAAATGTTTTTTTCCAACAATCTTCTTGATAAAATATTATTACTTTTCTATTTAATGATGAGGAGAAAACTAATAAGAATAATTTATATCTTATGAATATACAATATGTAAGAACCCATGAAAAATTTATTCTGAAATCCTAGATTGCAAGTACAAAACAGTCACAAAAATTGACATCGAAGATAACATAAGTACGTAAACAAAAGCTAATACTTCAGGAAGATTCCCATATTTAATATTAACTAAAGTGAATAACAAAATTATGAATAAAAGTTTCTCCTTCACATAAATCACACATACCATATAAAGCTTTTCTTAATAGTCAGTAGCATCAAATCAAAACAAATTATGAAATACGTATAAATGTTAATAATAATAACAATAATCTCACATAGAAGAGCCTATAGAAACCAAGTAAAGCTTTCCCCAGAGGAAAATGTATTGTTTTATTTCATATGTCAATAAAAATGAAAGGAAAATGACTAATATAATTCAATGTATTAATGGAGAATGAGAAAAGAGTCATATATGAAAAATGAATGTATTGAAGGAGAAATTAATGCAAATAGCATAAATGAATTTCTTATGTGTACAAGTACATCCGCAAATGTGGATCAAATGATAGTGTCATGGTAAAATACAAATCTTCTAAGTGAAGTAGAAAAATTATTTAGAAGGCAAATGCTTTATGCACTTCTCCAAAGCACAGTTAGTTCCAGAAATTTTTCTATAAATTATTTTCCAAATTTTCATAAAATTGCTTATGACACTGTTATTCAGTGTTCCACAATATATCATCAATGTAAAACTTCCAAATTATTTTTGGAAGCAGTTATAATATTGGTGATAAACCCCAAATATACTTCAGACAGAAAAACAATGCTGCAGATCAATACAGCTTAAGTAGATGGATGTAAAATTCTTAAGATAATACCTTTTTTTATTTATCCTTAACCAATATCATATTCAATTCAAGAAATTTTTATCCCAATAAATTAAAGAAAAACTTGAAAAATTCAACAATATTCTGGAGATACCAGTCAGTGGAATTAAGAAAGATAAATTGCTTAGAAATATTAAAATTGAAATGAAAATTTAAAATGGCACTATGATTTCTAAATTGGAGCTCACTAAAATGTCAACATTTTAAACAATAAAGCAACAAAAGTGATATACATTTACTGTTCAAAATTTGTTAACATTTATGTATGTATTAAAAACAAGACAGAATTGGGGGAAAATAGAAGAAAATTTAACATTAAAAGTGTAAAAAGTGATGGAAACTATAAACACGAAAGAAAATGCAGAAAACAAAACAAAAAACGGAAATAGCGCATGAAACAGATTATCTGTACTAAAATTAGAATTTATGGTGGTAATTAGTAGTAGTAATTAAAAATCTAATAATATACAATATATAAAATTGACACATTGCAATAAGTCACATACCCAGAGTGTAGCTATCTATGAGAGAAAGATAAAAACACGTGAAAACAGTTAAGAAATTCAAATGACAAATCAAGATATCACAGTAGGGTCCCAGTTGGAGTTGCAGCAGAAGAAAAGTTTGGAAATAGACAAAAGAAATAATAACTTTTGAATTTTTTTAGAATGGAACAGGGGAGTAAGGATTTGGATTGGATAGTCTTATGTATATAAACCACAAATTGAAGCCAATATTTTAGAAAAGCTGAAATATCAGAGGTAAAGATATCATCATGATAGATACTGGAGAGAAAGTATATATAGATTAACTACAAAGAATGACTTTTGGGCTGTCAACAGATATCCAGGTCGATAATATGCATTATATGAGTTTAACAACTCATGAGTAATTAATAACATGAGTTTAAAAGCAAGAACATTTACAAATCTGCCTGGTTATCATTCTGTACTTATAGGAAAATCAAGTATTTTCAAAAGAATAAAGGAACTTACATCAAAAATATTTTTTCTAAAAGAATTTACAAAGTATCTAAGTTGGCATAAAAAATAAACAATTTAAAACTCAGGAGGTTAGAAAGATACAGGAACGGTGATAAAAATGGGTTGAAACAAATACTCAAATGAAAGCTTACATTGGATAATTAAAATACTAATGTAATTCTCATGAGTATTGTGTGTGTGTGTGCTCAGTTGAGTCCAACTGTTTGCAACCCCATGAACCTTCCAAGTTCCTCTGTTCATGGAATTTTCCAGGTTAGAACACTGGAGCAGGTTGCCATTTCCTACTCCAGGGGATCTTCTAGAACCAGGGTTCAAACCCACATTCCTTGCCCTTCCTGCATTGGCAGGCAGATTCTTTCAGTTACAATTGTCAAATAATTTTACATATTGCTTTAAGAATATTGTGTGTATTTTTAAAACTTAATAATAATCACATAATTATAAAATATAATTTATAGCTTCCATAATTCTCCATTTATAGCTCTCACAAGGAGAATGAAGTGTGGATACAGAAAATTTCTATCAGTCAAACATAAGGTGAAAAATAGAAAAGAAATCAAGTAAACACAAAACACAAAATAAAACGATGAAATGATCCTTAATATTTAATTATTTGAAATAAATGTAAATATATTATTAATATGAAGTAAATAGAAGAAATTGATGCTTTTGAACTGTGGTGTTGGAGAAGACTCTTGAGAGTCCTTTGTACTGCAAGGAGATCCGACCAGTCCATTCTAAAGGAGATCAATCCTGGGTGTTCATTGGAAGGACTGATGCTAAAGCTGAAACTGCAATACTTTGGCCACCTCATGCGATGAGTTGACTCACTGGAAAAAACTCTGATGCTGGGAAATGTTGGGGGCGGGAGGAGAAGGGGACGACAGAGAATGAGATGGCTGGATGGCATCAACGACTCTGTGGACATGAGTTTGAGTGAACTCCGGGAGTTGGTGATGGACAGGGAGGCCTGGCATGCTGTGATTCATGGGGTCGCGGAGAGTCGGACATGACTGAGCGACTGAACTGAACTGAAATAGAAGAAATGGAAAAATTTTTGAAAACAGCAATTCATTCAAATTAAAAATGAATACACACAAGCACACACATACATATGCACGAGTGCACTCATATTTGCAAAAACATATTGAGTCACAGAAGAAATCTAAAAATGACAGGTAATCAGATTTACATAGAATAGGTTACTTTATTAGAATGGTAAAAACCTTGACTCATTAATACTAAAGTATGAACAATCACCAAAAGAAGTTTGTCACACTTTAATTTTATTGCTAAGCAGTTCAAGATAAAAGATAAAACACTAGAAATTACAAAGTGCTGGACAAACTACATGATGAAATATACAGGGTAAGTTTATACATTCAATTAAAATGAGAAAAATGAAAAATGAGTTAGATATCCAAATTCAAAGACTATAATATCAACAAAAGTTATCTATCACTTGTAGATAAAAGAAAAGAATAATAATTAAGAAAGAAAATTACAAAAATAAAATCAAATATATGAATCATGGAGGATTAAGATTGAAATTTGGTGTACTAGAAAAACTTACATACATACAAAAAAAAAGAAAAGAAATGCAAGATAAATGAAGATAAACAGAAATCTTTTAAAATATATAATCAAATAATATTTTCAATGATTAATAAAACCACAGTAATAAGCTATATTTTAGAAAATCCAAAAAATTATATAAACAAATAAATGGAAAATAAATGTAGAAAGCATGCATACTTTAAATTATTTACAAAATTATCTATATCCTAGAAAATATAGGTAAAGTAATAATTATGATTATTATTTAAGTTGTTGTTTTAATGAAATTTAAAGATACAGAACATTTTTAAAAAATATTCACAGATACAAAATATTAAAAAAAAGTTCTTATATCATCAGTTAAAATATTCTTTGAAACTATCCAGATAATTAGCAAAGAAGAAGAAAATTAGGTTATGAAGGTGAGGGTGAAATAGGACATCATATGAAATGTTTTTGCAGTTCTCACTTTTGAAGACCAGTGAAAACAGTGGACATCAATATCAACTGTGAATTTTTTTTAATGCATTTTGAATATTTGACAATTATCTCAAAATATGCAAGGATGGCTCAATTTCAAGAAACTATAGTACATAAATCTGGAAATCGGCTTGCCTCAAAACTGTTAGAAAAAATATTTTAATAACATTCAACATTTAATCTTAAAAAATGAAATAAAGCATTTAGAAAATTTAGTTAAGGATCATCAATAAGTACATCACTGCTTAATAAAAGTGAAAATGATATCCATAGAGTCATGTTCTACTCTTTGGACCCCATGGACTGTGGCCCACCAGGCTCTGCTGTTCATGGAATTCTCCAGGCAAGAATACTGAAGTGGGTTGCAGTTTCCTTCTCCAGTGTAATTTCTCAACCCAAGGATTGAATCCAGGTCTCCTGCATTACAAGCAGATTCTTTACCTTCTGAGCCACCAGGAAAGCCCACATTGCTGCTTACTATATTTCAATAAATCTTGCAATGGAACACAATATTAAAATTTTGAGTACATAAAAGTATAGAGCTGAAGCCACAGAGATACCATTATAGTTTGCTGCTGATGGCCTCCAGGGGCCAGACATCACATCCACTCCACAACTGGGCTGGTGGTAGTGCTGCTGAAGTCACCAAGTTGTTCAGTCACTTAGTCATATCTAACTCTTTGTGACCCCATGGACTGCAGCACACCAGGCTTCCCTGACCTTTACCATCTCTCAGAATTTCCTCAAACTCATGTTCATTGAGTCAGTGATGCCATCTAACCATATCATCCTCTGTCTCTCCTTTCTCTTCCTGCCTTCTTTCTTTCCCAGCATCAGTGTCTTTTCCAATGAGTTGGCTTCTCACATCAGGTGGCCAAAGTATTGGAACTTCAGCTTCAGCATCACTCCTTTCAGTGAATATTTGTGGTTGATTTCCTTTAGGATTGACTGGTTTGATCTCCTTCCTGTCCAAGGAACTCTCAAGAGTCTTCTCCTACACCAAAGTTCAAAAGCATCAATTCTTCACTACTCAGCTTTCTTTATGGTCCAACTCTCACATTCATACAGGGCTACTGGAAAAACCATAGCTTTAACTAGATGGACCTTTATTGACAAAGTAATGTCTCTGCTTTTTAATATGCTGTCTAGGTTGGTCATAGCTTTTCCTTCAAGGAGTAAGTGTCTGTTATTTCAGGGCTGCAGTCACCATCTTCAGTGATTTTGGAGTCCAAGAAAATAAAGTCTCTCACTGTTTCTATTGTTTCTCAACTATTTGCCATGAAGTGATGGGACTGGATGCCATTTCCTTAAGAATTTTCCACAGCTTGTTGAGATCCACACAGTCAAAGGCTTTAGTGTAATCAATGAAGCAGAAGATTTTTTTGTTTCTCTTGCATTTTCTATGATCCAACAGATGTTGGCAATTTGGTCTTTGCTTCCTATGCCTTTTCTAAACCAAGTTTGTAGATCTTGACATATAATGTTGTAGCCTAACTTAGAGGATTTTGTGCATGACCTTGCTATTATGTGATATGAGTATAATTTGGGGTAATTTGACCACTGTTTGGCATTGCTCTTCTTTAGGATTGAAATGAAAACTGACCTCTTCCAGTCCTGTGACCACTGCTGAGTTTTCCAAATTTCCTGGCACTTGAGTGCAGCACTTTAACAGCATCATCTTTTAGGATTTGAAATAGCTCAACTGCAGCTGGAATTCCATCACCTTCATCAGCTTTTTTTTTTTTTTTTTTGTAGTAATGCCTTCTAAGTCCCATTTGACTTTGAACTCCAGGATGTCTGGCTCTAGGTGAGTTATCACACTAGCATGGTTATCTGGGTCATGAAGATCTTTTTCATATGGTTCTTCTGTGTATTCTTGCCACCTCATCTTAATAAATTCTGCTTCTGTCAGGTCCATACAGTTTCTGTCCCTTATCGTACCTTTTTTACATAAAATTTTCCCTTGGTATTTGTAATTTTCTTGAAGAGATATCTAGTCATTTTTATTCTATTTTTCCCTCTATTTCTTCGTATTGTTCACTTAGGAAGACTTTCTTATCTATCGTTACTATTCTTTATAACTCTGCATTCAGATGTGTATATATTTCTTTTTCTTCTTTGCCTTACACTTCTCTTCTTTTCTCAGTTGTTTGTAAGCCCTCCTTGGACAATCATTCTGCCTTTTTGCATTTCTTTTTCTTGGGGATGGTTTTGATCACCACCTCCTGTAAAAAGTTACAAACCTCCATCCATAGTTCTTCATGCACTCTGTCTATCATGTCTAACCCCTTGAATCTATTTCTGTCACTTTCACTGCATAATTGTAAGGGGTTTGATTAAGGTCATACATGAATGGCCTACTGGTTTTCCCTACTTTCTTAAATTTAAGTCTGATTTTTGCAATAAGGCATTAAAGGAGATCAGTCCTGGGTGTTCAGACTGAGCGACTGAACTGAACTGAACTGAACTGGGTGTGTATGTGTGTGTGCCAAGTGCTTCAGTCTTTACAACCGTATGGAACATAGCCCAACACGCTCCTCTGTCCATGGAACTCTATAGGCAAGAATACTGGAGTGGGTCACCACTTTCTCCTCCGGGGGATTTTCCTGACCCAGGGATTGGACCTGTATCTCTTAAGTCTCCTGCATTGGCAAATAGGTTCTTTACAACTGGAAAGAACTTGGACTACCTGGGAAGCCCAAGCAAAACTTCAGTTCAGTTCAGTTCAGTCTCTCGGTCGTGTCCGACTCTTTGCAACCCCATGAATTACAACACGCCAGACGTCCCTGTACATCACCGACTCCAGGAGTTCACTTAAACTCATGCCCATCGAGTCGGTGATGCCATCCAGCCATCTCATTCTCTATCGTCCCCTTCTGCTCCTGCCCCTAATCCTTCCCAGCATCAGAGTCTTTTCCAGTGAGTCAACTCGTCGCATGAGGTGGCCAAAGTATTGGAGTTTCAGCTTTAGCATCAGTCCTTCCAATGAACACCCAGGATTGATCTCCTTTAGAATGGACTGGTTGGATATCCTTGCAGTCCAAGGGACTCTCAAAAGTCTTCTCCAGCATCACAGTTCAAAAGCATCAATTTTTCGATGATCAGCTTTCTTCAGAGTCCAGTGCTCACACCCATACATGACCACTGTAAAAGCCATAGCCTTGACTAGACGGACCTTTTTTGGCAAAGTAATGTCTCTGCTTTTTAATACACTATCTAGGTTGGTCATAACTTTCCTTCCAAGGAGTAAGCGTCTTTTAATTTCATGGCTGCAATCAGCATCTGCAGTGATTTTGGAGCCCAAAAAAATAAAGTCTGACACTGCTTCCACTGTTTTTCCATCTATTTCCCATGAAGTGATGGGACCAGATGCCATGATCTTTGTTTTCTGAATGTTGAGCTTCAAGCCAACCTTTTCACTCTCCTCTTTCACTTTCATCAAGAGGCTTTTGAGTTCCTCTTCACTTTCTGCCATAAGGGTGGTGTCATCTGCATATCTGAGGTTATTGATATTTCTCCCAGCAATCTTGATTCCAGCTTGTGCTTCTTCCAGCCCAGCGTTCCTCATGATGTACTCTGCATATAAGTTAAATAAGCAGGGTGACAATATACAACATTGACGTACTCCTTTTCCTATTTGGAACCAGTCTTTTGTTCCATGTCCAGTTCTGACTTTTGCTTCCTGACGTGCATACAGGTTTCTCAAGTGGGAGGTCTGGTGGTCTGGTATTCCCATCTCTTTCAGAATTTTCCACAGTTTATTGTGATTGACACAGTCAAAGGCTTTGGCATAATCAATGAAGCAGAAAGAGACATTTTTCTGGAACTTAGGTCATTCTAATTGAACAGGGAATTTCACTCCACTTGAGAGATCTTCCAATATCCTAATATAATATGTTATCAATAAATAAGGAGAGTTTACAAGGTTTTTCAAACATCATTGTCAATGCTATCTTTGTTTTCAGGAACATCTCTGGGGTCTGATTCAAGCAAACATTTTGGCTATCTGTCAGTTTCTGTGGCACCACACAGAACAGGCCATGATACAGGACATTTCAGCATTCCACATGACCCATCCTTGTTAAAACCTCTCCTTATAGCTCGATTCACTAGTCATAGCTTACTAGAAGAAAATGATTAAAATTTCTCTGTTTATAATTGTTGGATGAAAGGGATAATATTTCTTTTCTGGGAAATAAAAAGTCAACCATATTATAGAAAGACATGTTGGAAGTAATGTGGGCTTTAGAAACCTCAGACAGACTCTATTTTAAGTAGGTCAGAAAGTGACCTCTGCCATTTTCTTACCTCTTAACTCAGAAAGGCTCTCATCTTTGTAAAGTTCAGTTCAGTTCAGTTCAGTTCAGTCGCTCAGTCGTGTCCGACTCTCCGCGACCCCATGAACCACAGCACGCCAAGCCTCCCTGTCCATCATCAACTCCCGGAGTTCACTCAAACTCATGTCCACAGAGTCGTTGATGCCATCCAGCCATCTCATTCTCGGTCGTCCCCTTCTCCTCCCGCCCCCAACCTTTCCCAACATCAGAGTCTTTTCCAGTGAGTCAACTCGTCGCATGAGGTGGCCAAAGTATTGCAGTTTCAGCTTTAGCATCAGTCCTTCCAACGAACACCCAGGATTGATCTCCTTTAGAATGGACTGGTTGGATCTCCTTGCAGTCCAAGGGAGTCTCAAGAGTCTTCTCCAACACCACAGTTCAAAAGCATCGATTCTTCAGCGATCAGCTTTCTTCACAGTCCAACTCTCACATCCATACATGACCACGGGAAAAACCATTGCCTTGACTAGACGGACCTTGGTTGGCAAGGTAATGTCTCTGCTTTTTAATATACTATCAAGGTTGGTCATAACTTTCCTTCCAAGGAGAAAGCTTCTTTTAATTTTATGGCTGCAATCAGCATCTGCAGTGATTTTGGAGCCCAAAAAAATAAAGTCTGACACTGCTTCCACTGTTTTTCCATCTATTTCCCATGAAGTAATGGGACCAGATGCCATGATCTTTGTTTTCTGAATGTTGAGCTTCAAGCCAACCTTTTCACTCTCCTCTTTCACTTTCATCAAGAGGCTTTTGAGTTCCTATTCACTTTCTGCCATAAGGGTGATGTCATCTGCATATCTGAGGTTATTGATATTTCTCCCAGCAATCTTGATTCCAGCTTGTGCTTCTTCCAGCCCAGCGTTCCTCATGATGTACTCTGCATATAAGTTAAATAAGCAAGGTGACAATATACAACCTTGACGTACACCTTTTCCTATTTGGAACCAGTCTGTTGTTCCATGTCCATTTCTAACTGTTGCTTCCTGACCTGCATACAGGTTTCTCAAGAGGCAGGTCAGGTGGTCTGGTATTCCCATCTCTTTCAGAATTCTCCACAGTTTACTGTGATCGACACAGTCAAAGGCTTTGGCATAGTCAATGAAGCAGAAATAGATGTTTTTCTGAAACTCTCTTGCTTTCTCCATGATCCAGCGGATGTTGGCAATTTGATCTCTGGTGCCTCTGCCTTTTCTTTTTTTTTTTTCATGTTTTAATAAACACTTCGTCTTTTTGTATTGCTTTCTTTTTCATCACAATAATAGAAATATAACACCATATATCACTGTAAAACACATTTCCACATAAATGCTGATAAGCACAAAATATTTTTCATCATTTACATTTTAACTGTAATAATATATGGCAGGATTAAAACTGCATCCACCATGTGTCTAACTAACCTTGTTGTAATGAATTTTTAAATGTAATGGTTTCTGTTGCAAAGTAAAATCGTGCATAATGTCTAGTGACACAGTACGCTGGTGAATGGGTGGTTTTGGAAAATGGAAATGCAACTTCATTTTTAATTAGATTAATAAACTTCACCACCTCCACCTCCACCTCCAGCCAGCGTCCCAACCCTCCCTCCCACCACCATTATTTATTTATTTATTTATTTTAAATGAGGCTTTTAATTAATGTTTGACAGAGCTGATTCAGGTTGAATAGACTAAATTTCTTTAAACAAACTTACTTATACTCCAGAGTCCTTTAAAAACTTAATAGCATTTATACATTGAAGGTATTTGATTTTCTTGTAACTAGCACTTCAAATGCAACAAGCATTTGAAGCAACAAGCATTTGACCCAACAAGTAAAACTTTCTACAGTTCATAACTTTTATAAATAAAATAAATTAAATGTACAGTGAATAAGTTCTCTGAAATATTTCAATATTTCTACAGGTTCAGTAACATCATAAAATACATATCAACTAAAATTCACAAATCTAAAAACCTGTTAGGCATTTTTAGGCGTTTTAAGTTGGAAATGAAGACCAATGTTACATCGTAATATGCCAATTACAAATAGTACTTCAAATAGCAAATACTACAGTTTGTCCCAAACTTTAAAGACTATTCATGAACTCAACACTGAACTATTGATGGCTATGAGAATTGTTTCCTAGCCTTTTTGAAAATTTCAACCCATTTACGTTTAAGGTAATTATTGATAAGTATGATCCCATAGCCATTTTCTTTATTGCTTTGGGTTCAAGTTTATACACTCTTTCTGTGTTTCCTGTCTATAGAAGATCCTTTAGCATTTGTTGGAGAGCTGGTTTGGTGATGCTGAATTCCCTCAGCTTTTGCTTGTCTGTAAAGCTTTTGATTTCTCCTTCATATTTGAATGAGATCCTTGCTGGGTATAGTAATCTGGGCTGTAGGGTATTTTCTTTCATCACTTTAAGTATGTCTTGCCACTCCCTTCTGGCCTGAAGAGTTTCTGTTGAAAGATCAGCTGTTATCCTTATGGGAATCTCCTTATGTGTTATTTGCTGCTTTTCCCTTGCTGCTTTTAAGATTTGTTCTTTGTGTTTGATCTTTGTTAATTTGATTAATATGTGTCTTGGAGTATTTCGCCTTGGGTTTATCCTGTTGGGGACTCTCTGGGTTTCTTGGACTTGGGTGATTATTTCTTTAACTATTTTAGGGAAGTTTTCAACTATTATCTCTTCAAGTATTCTCTCATGGTCTTTATTTTTGTCTTCTTCTTCTGGGACTCCTATGATTCGAATGTTGGAGCGTTTAACATTGTCCCAGAGGGCTCTAATATTGTCCTCATTTCTTTTAATTCGTTTTTCTTTTTTCCTCTCTGTTTCATTTATTTCAACAATTCTATCTTCTAGTTCGCTAATCCTGTCTTCTGCCTCTGTTATTCTATTGTTTGTTCCCTCCAGAGTGTTTCTGATCTCATCTATTGCATTATTCATTGTATACTGACTCTTTTTTATTTCTTTTAAGTCCTTATTAAATATTTCTTCCATCTTCTCAATCCTTTTCTCCAGGTTATTTATCTGTAACTCCATTTTGCTTTCAAGATTTTGAATCATTTTCACCATCAAAATTTGAAATTCTTTATCAGGTAAATTCCCTATATCTTCTTCTTTTGTTTGTGTTGGTGGGCAATTATCTTGTTCCTTTACTTGCTGGGTATTTCTCTGCCTCTTCATCTTGCTTATATTGCCTTGCTTGGGGTGGCCTTTCCCTCTTCTTGCAGTTTGTGGAGTTCTCTTTATTATGTAGTTTCTTCGCTGTGTGTGGGGTTGGACGGGTGACTTGTCCGGGTTCCCTGGTTAGGGAAGCATGTGTCGGTGTTCTGGTGGGTGGAGCTGGATTTCTTCTCTCTCCTTTAGAAGACTATGGGCTGCTTTTCTGGGAGCCTGATGACCTCTGCCAGTATTCAGAAGTTGTTTTGTGGCCTTTACTCCGCGTTCAAATGTTCTTTTGATGAATTTGTGGGGGAGAAAGTGGTCTCGCCGTCTTATCCCTCCGCCATCTTGTTCCTTCCTCCCCAGAACACTGGATTCTTATATTCCACTTGGTCATGGAGTATCTCTTCCCAGCTGCTCCAGCAAGGTGCAGCCGCTGTACCTTACCTTGGACGAGGGGTATCTCCTCAAGGCTGCCCCTCCTGCTTTGAATGTGGATCAGCTCCTCTCGGCCCTCCGGTGTCCAAGCAGCCACCGCCTCCTGGACGTGGTACAGCTCCTCTCGGCCACCGCCCCAACCCTGGGCGTGGGGCAGCTCCTTTCCGCCTCTGCCTTTTCTAAAACCTGCTTGAACATCTGGGAGTTCACGGTTTACATACTGCTGAAGCCTGGCTTGGAGAATTTTGAGCATGACTTTACTAGCGTGTGAGATGAGTGCAATTGTGCGGTAGTTTAAGCATTCTTTGGCATTGCCTTTCTTTGAGATTGGAATGAAGACTGACCTCTTCCAGTCCTGTGGCCAGCGCTGAGTTTTCCAAATCTGCTGGCTTATTTGTAAAACTAGGGGTAATTTATAATTATCAATCAGATTGAGGGAAAATTAAATAAGAAATTGTCAAAATGACTAGCACATTAATGACAATATCTTTGATCAAATGAATTTTTCCTTCTTGTTTGTTTCTTCATAGTTGATTCTTCAAAATTTTGGCTTAAATATACAAATATGTATTCACTAAGGATAATAGAATATCATTAGAGAATGATTTAGAACTGAGTTTACTTGAAGGTTAGGCTAGACTAACTTTCCCCATAGGTGAGAACACAGGACTCAAAGCCACTTGATTATACATACCAGGAATAGACTACGAAGTTCATGCTAAAATAAAACCTCTATTTCCTTAATTTATAGATTAATAAACATCTGCGTGAGTTAGAAAATCAAGCAATGGCATATTTCACATTAAAATTCCATCTTTAAAAATAACTGAAGTGAATTAACAGATATATTGGCTCTTGTTTTCAAGGAAAGTTTCCCTGGTCTGAATCAACAGTTTTCTTGTTGATGCTTTAATGATGACTTTCCTCACTTCCAGCCCAGCCAGACTGCAGGTATGATTTGAATCTGTGTGTTGATGCTGAAACCCGCACCTTCAGTGGAGAATACCAAAAGCTCCTGGCAACAAAGGTGTGTGATTGAAAGTGAGAAAAATTGTATCCCCTCATCCAGTGGCAGTGGGTCCCTGTCAAGTGCTGCTTCCTGCTTAGCTCAGTGAGAAAAGACCTTTGAGCACTAAATAATGCAAGCCTCTCTAAAAGGAATGGCCAGCTGACAACTCTTTACATTTGAATAATTGCTCAGTGAGTCCTGAGCTAAATCTCCACACCACACTCTCCTCTTTTTTTCTTCACACACACACACACACACACACACACATATATATATATATATATATATATTTTTTTTTTCTATTTTCCAGGCATCACTGACTCAATGGACTTGAATTTGAGTCAACATTAGGAGATAGTGTAGAACAGGGAATCCTGGTGTACTGCAGTCTCTGGGATCGCAAAGAGTCAGATAAAATTTAGCAACTGAACAACAAAACCTCTGGTTAGGTAAGAGCTATTTTACTAAAAAAAAAAAAAAAAAGGTTCTTATACTGATCATTTAAACATGAACACAGTGCAGAAATATACCAAAACTCTCCATTTGTTTTCTGTTATGTTAAGTTGTGCATTGCTCCACTGTGAGCTCACTGGATCACTGGATGAACTGGGATTTCTCCATGCTTGTTTTGAGATAGGAAGGAAGGGGTGAGGGCACAACCAGTAAAATAATGGGAGAGACACAACCATTGAGAAAAACAGGATACAACAACAACAAAATGGCTAGAATCGGCTAAACCCAAGATGCATCCAGGATGGCCTGCTCGTCATGCTTTTTTTTTATTCCTTTTTATAATACAGAAAGGAAGGATATCTTGGAAGCTTAGAGAGGTGCTTTTATTTATTTACTTTTTTGGCTGCACCACATGACATGTAGGATCTTAGTTCCAGGATCAGGAATTTGACCTATGCTCCCAGCAGTAGAATTGTTTATTCCTAACCACTGGACTGGCAGGGAAGTCCCTCATTATACCTTCATAATGATATTGAAAATCACTCCCCTTGTGTCATGACAGGTGCCGTGGCAGTTCTGGGACTGACCATGCAGGGCCAAAGGTGGGCAATGGCACAGTTCCTGGAAATTCCCATCCTTTCCAGGAAATAGCAAGACTATTCCTCCCACACCTTAGTGTATGAAATTACCAAGCCTATTAAAAACACAGTCCCATAACCCCTGGGGCTGCTCTCACTTTCTGAGATGATTCTCATTCTTCCCATGAAGTGTGTGTTTCTAAATAAACTTGTTTTTGCTTTACCATGACTTTCTCTTGAATTCTTTCCTCTGTGAAGGGAAAGACCCTCACCTGGTGCTATGTCACAGGGAATCACATGCATTCCAGAACATGGCATTTCTCCCTTGCAAGACTTTCCCTTCATCTTTACCCCAAAACGTAGTCTTTTTACTTCACATCACTTTTTTTTTTTAATTTAAATTCAATAAAGTATTTTATTGATTGATTGATTTGCTAATAGACTTTATTTTGTAGAACAATTTTACACTTACATAACAAAAGAATATATAAACAGCTATACTCCAATATAAAATAAAAACTTAAAAATGAGCAAATAATTAAAAATGCCCCTATAGCCCCTGTACAAAATTTTCACTATTGTTAACAAGTTTCATAAATAAGTTTATTTTATTAAGATTAATGAATCAGTATTGATACACTAAGCCCACAGTTTATTTAGTTTACCTGCAGTTCAGTTCAGTTCAGTTGCTCAGTCGTGTCTGACTCTTTGCAACCCCATGAATCACAGCACGCCAGGCCTCCCTGTGTATCACCAACTTCCGGAGTTCACTCAAACTCATGTCCATCGAGTCGGTGATGCCATCCAGCCATCTCATTCTCTGTCGTCCCCGTCTCCTCCTGCCCCCAATCGCCCCCAGCATCAGAGTCTTTTCCAGGGGGTCAACTCGTCGCATGAGGTGGCCAAAGTATTGGAGTCTCAGCTTTATCATCAGTCCTTCCAATGAACACCCAGGACTGATCTTTAGAATGGACTGGTTGGATCTCCTTGCAGTCCAAGGGACTTGTACTTAATGTCCTTTTCCTGTCTTAGGAACTAATCTAGGATGCCACATGACATTCAGTTGTCATGTCTATTTATGCTTCTCTTAGATGTGACACTTGCTTAGATTTTCCACGTGTTTGAAGACCTTGGCAATTTTGAGGAGTCCCACTAAAGTGTATTTTAGGAACCCTCTCCGTTGTAATTTTTATGTTTTTCTTTCTGATTACACTGAGGTTATAGGTTTTTGTGTGAAAGATCACAAGTTTAAGGGTCTTTTTCATTGTACCATATCAAAGAACCATAGAATCAACATTATTTGAGGTACATGATGTTAACTTGACTTACCTGGCTGAGGGAGTGTTTGTCAGGTGTCTTCTCTGTAAAGTTACTCTTTTCTCACCTTTATCCATTCTATACTCTTTGGAAGGATGCCTTATTCCAAACTGACATTTAAGGAATAAAAAAATTGTGCACTGTGCCTTTGACTGGAGTATCTACCTAATTCATTTTGAGCTTTTCTGCATAAGAGATTCATCTTCTCTCCTATTTATTAATTTATAGAATTTTTAATCATAATCTATATGAACACATGGATATGTATTGCAAATTTTAGATTTAAATCCAATAATAGCTCGTTTACTGTGTCACTCAACTAGATTGGACCTTCAGTTTCCTTTTGTGTCCTTTGCATACATTCACATCAGTGTAGGTTCAGCTGATTGTTTGAGCACTACCACAGCCCTAAAAGCAGCCATTTCTTCAAAGAATCTTGGTTTCTCTTATTGAAGAATGGTATTAAAAACCAAGAACTGGACACTAGCTATCCTCATTGCTACTGAGATGTCACTTCTTTTAGGTTCTTTCTGCATGCTTAGCAAAGAAATATATGGCCATATACAAACCCACACACATACACATTTCTATGAAATGTGTTACCATATGTATCCATTTTATACTAAATACAGTTTTATGCTGAAGCCTGCAGCTCTGGTATCTTAACACATGGTTGATTCTAACTTCTCCCTTTGCATTTCTGTAAACTCCCATTCCAACACTGAGAAACCTGACTCACCATCCCACCAACCATCTACCTAAAGATTAAATTCCAATGAACTTAGATAGTAGGATGAGCCTGTATCCCTGCAGGAAAACCTTTACCAACTAGAATGCAGTGCTTATACCCAGTTCTATTTTGGCTTTAGTCTTGTGCTTCACTCATTTCTAAAGTTACTTATGGTGGCTGCTTTTCCTTCTACACACTTTGATGAGGTTGTTTCATACATTTATAAAGATGAGAAATTCTGTTGTCAGTCTGCCTTTCTTCCTGGGATGTCCCAAACCTCTTAACAAGTTTTATTTTTGTTTTTAATTTACTTACATCAAGTTTCTATCTTTGTGATGTGAAATTCAGTGGGTTTCTTGAAAAATTAATGATGTCACATACCATGATTATCATGTTACACAGAATACTTTCACTACCTTAAAAAAGATCCTGTACATCTCACTTTCAAATTTCCTCCCCAAAGCCCTGGTGATAAAGTATTTCTACAGTTCAGTTCAGTTCATTTCAGTCGCTCAGTCGTGTCCGACTTTCTGCGACCCCAAGAATCACAGCACGCCAGGCCTCCCTGTCCATCACCAACTCCCAGATTTCACCCAAACTCATATCCATAGAGTCGGTGATGCCATCCAGCCAACTCATTCTCTGTCATTTCTTACTGTTGCTTTAATTTTACCTTTTCCAGAATATCATATAATTTGAAGCATTCAGCATTCATCATTTTCAGATTGTCATCCTCCACTTAGAAGTACACATTATTTTTTCCCTTCATGTCTTTTCATAGCTTGATAATTCATTTTCTATAATTTGTGCTACTGAACATTTTTCAATTGTTCCTTGTTACAAGATTAGAAAATGTCCTTTGCATATGAACCTTGTAACTTGCAAACTTTCTATCCTCACTTATTTGCTCCAAGATACTGCTGCTGTTATTGATGATGATTTTAGATTATTTTGGATTGGACTTCAAGGAGATCCAACCAGTCCATTCTAAAGGAGATCAACCCTGGGTGTTCATTGGAAGGACTGATGCTAAAGCTGAAACTCCAATACTTTGGCCACCTCATGAGAAGAGTTGACTCACTGGAAAAGACTCTGATGCTGGGAAAGTTTGGGGGCGGGAGGAGAAGGGGACGACCGAGAATGAGATGGCTGGATGGCATCACCGACTCTGTGGACATGAGTTTGAGTGAACTCCGGGAGTTGGTGATGGACTGGGAGGCCTGGCGTGCTGTGATTCATGGGCTCGCAAAGAGTTGGACATGACTGAGCCACTGAACTGAATTGAATCTGTAAACAAAGATTGTTATTTTTCAGTCTCTAAGTCATGTCTGTTTCTTTGCAACCCATGGACTGCAGCACTTCAGGCTCCCCTGTCCTTCACTGTATCCCAGAGTTTCCTCAAATTCATGCTCACTTAGTTTGTGATGCTATCTAACCATCTCATACTCTGCTTCCCCCTTCTCCTTTTGCCTTTAACCTTGTTCAGCATCAGGGTCTTTTTCAATGAATCAGCTTTTTGCATCAGATGGCTGAAGTATTGGAGAGTCATCTTCAGCATCAGTTGTTCCAATCAATATTCAGTTGACTTCCTTTGGGATTGACTGGTTTGATCTCTTTATAGTACCTTTTATTATGTGTTTCTTTTTTATTTTTATTTATTGGAGGCTAATTATTTTACAATAATATATTGGTTGGTTTTGCCATACATTGACATGAATCAGCCCTGAGTGTACATGAGTTCCCCTTCTGGAACCCCCCTCCCACCTCCCTCCTCCCCTTATCCTCCTTCTGGGTCATCCCCATGCACCAGCCTCGAGCATCCTGTATCATGCATCGAACTTGGACTGGATATTTGTTTCACATATGATAATATACATGTTTCAATGCCATTATCCCAAATCATCCCACCCTCGCCCTCTCCCACAGAGCCCAAAACACTGTTCTATACACCTGTGTCTCTTTTGCTGTCTCATATACAGGGTTATCATTACCATCTTTCTAAATTCCATATATATGCGTTAGTATACTGTATTGGTATTTTTCTTTCTGGCTTACTTCACTCTGTCTAATAGGCTCCAGTTTCATCCACCTCATTAGAACTGATTCAAATGACTTCTTTTTAATGGATGAGTAATACTCCATTGTGTATATGTACCACAGTTTTCTTATCCATTTGTCTGCAGATGGACATCTAGGTTACTTCCATGTCCTCGCTATTATAAACAGTGCAGCGATGAACATTGGAGTGCATGTGTCTCTTTCAATTCTGGTTTCCTCGGTGTGTATGCCCAGGAGTGGAATTGCTGGATCATATGGCAGTTCTATTTCCAATTTTTTAAGGAATCTCCACACTGTTCTCCATTGTGGCTGTACTAGTTTGCATTCCCACCAACAGTGTAAGAGGGTTCACTTTTCTCTACACCCTCTCCAGCATTTATTGTATGTACACTTTTGGATAGCAGCCATTCTGACTAGTCTGAAATGGTATCTCATTGTGGTTTTGATTTGCATTTCTCTGATTATGAGGGATGTTGAGCTTTTTTTCATGTGTTTGCTAGCCATCTTTATGTCTTCTTTGGAGAAATGTCTGTTTCTTTGAACCATTTTTTGATTGGTTCGTTTATTTTTTTGGAAATGAGCTGAAGGAGCTGCTTGTAGATTTTGGAGATTAATTCTTTGTCAGTTGTTTCATTTGCTATTATTTTCTCCCATTCTGAAGGCTGTTTTTTCACCTTGCTTATAGTTTCCTTTGCTGTGAAGAAGCTTTTGATTTTAATTAGGCCCCTTTTGTTTATTTTTTGCTTTTATTTCCAATATTCTTGGAGGTGGGTCATGGAGGATCCTGCTGTGATTTCTGTCGGAGAGTGTTTTGCCTATGTTCTCCTCTAGGAGTTTTATAATTTCTGGTCTTATATTTAGATCTTTAATCCATTTTGAGTTTATTTTTGTGTGTAGTGTTAGGAAGTGTTCTAGTTTCATTCTTTTACAAGTGACTGACCAGTTTGCCCAGCACCACTTGTTAAAGAGACTGTCTTTTCACCATTTTATATTCTTGCCTCCTTTGTCAAAGATAAGGTGTTCATAAATCCGTGGATTTATCTCTGGGCTTTCGTTTTTGTTCTATTGATCTATATTTCTGTCTTTATGCCAGTGCCATACTGTCTTGGTGACTGTGGCTTTATAGTAGAGCCTGAAGTCCGGCAGGTTGATTCCACCAGTACCATTCTTCTTCCTCAAGATTGCTTTGGCTATTCGAGGTTTTTTGTATTTCCTTACCAACAGTGAAATTATTTGTTCTAGTTCTGTGAAAAATATCGTTGGTAGCTTGGTAGGAATTGCATTGAATGTATAAATTACTTTGGGTAGTATACTCATTTTCACAATATTTATTTTTCCAATCCAAAAACATGCTATATTTCTCTATCTATTAGTGTCCTTTTTGATTACTTTCCCCAGTGTTTTATAGTTTTCTATATACAGGTCTTTCGTTTCTTTAGGTAGATATATTACTAAGTTTTTTTTTTTTTTCTTTTCATTGCAACAGTGAATGGAATAGTTTCCTTAATTTCTCTTTCTATTTTCTCATTAAAAAGACTCTGATGCTGGGAAAAGTTGGGGGCAGGAGGAGAAGGGGACGACAGAGAATGAGATGGCTGGATGGCATCACCGACTCTGTGGACATGAGTTTGAGTGAACTCCGGGAGTTGGTGATGGACAGGGAGGCCTGGCGTGCTGTGATTCATGGGGTCGCAGAGAGTCAGACACGACTGAGCGACTGAACTAAACTGAACCAAACTGAATGCAAGGGATTTCTGTGTGTTGATTTTATATCCTCCAAGCTTACTGTATTCATTGATTAGCTCTAGTTGTTTTTTGGTAGTCTTTAGGGTTTTCTGTGTAGAGGATCATGTCATCAGCAAACAGTGAAAGTTTTACTTCTTCTTTTCCAATTTGTATTCCTTTTATGTCTTTTTCTGCTCTGATTGCTGTGGCCAAAACTTCCAGAACTATGTTGAATAGTAGTGGTGAGAGTGGGCACCCTTGTCTTCTTCCTGACTTTAGGGGAAATGCTTTCAGTTTTTCACCATTGAGGATGATGTTTGCTGTGGGTTTGTCATATATAGCTTTTATTATGTTGAGGTATGTCCTTTCTATTTCCACTTTCTGGAGGGTTTTTATCATAAATGGATGCTGAATTTTGTCAAAGGCTTTCTCTGCATATATTGAGATAATCCTATGGTTTTTATTTTTCAGTTTGTTAATGTGGTGTATTACATTGATTGATTTGTGGATATTGAAGAATCCTTGCATTCCTGGGATAAAGCCCACTTGGTCATGATGTATGATCTTCTTAATGTGTTGTTGGATTCTGATTGCTAGAATTTTGTTAAGGATTTTTGCATCTATGTTCATCAGTGATATTGGCCTGTAGTTTTCTTTTTTTGTCAGATCTCTACCAGGTTTTGGGATTAGGGTGATGGTAGCCTCATAGATGGAGAAGGAAATGGCAACCCACTCCAGTGTTCTTGCCTGGAGAATCCCAGGGACGGGGGAGCCTGGTGGGCTTCAGTCTATGGGGTCACACAGAGTCGGACACGACTGAAGTGACTTAGCAGTAGCAGCAGCCTAATAGAATGAGTTTGGAAGTTTCCTTTCCTCAGCAATTTTCTGGAAGAGTTTGAGTAGAATAGGTGTTAGCTCTTCTTTAAATTTTTGGTAGAATTCAGCTGTGAAGCTGTCTGGACCTGGGCTTTTGTTTGCTGAAAGGTTTTTGATTACAGCTTCTATTTCCTTGCTTGTGATGGGTCTATTAAAATTTTCTATTTCTTCTTGGTTCAGTTTTGGAAAGGTGTACTTTTCTAAGAATTTGTCCATTTCTTCCAAGTTATTCATTTTATTGCCATATAATTGCTGATAGTATTCTCTAATGAT
Organism: Moschus berezovskii; assembly: GCF_049115385.1. Classification (NCBI taxonomy): domain Eukaryota; kingdom Metazoa; phylum Chordata; class Mammalia; order Artiodactyla; family Moschidae; genus Moschus; species Moschus berezovskii. Next base: position 7,855,759 of record NC_142462.1, read on the forward strand.
CCTTTGTATTTCTGTGTTGTCGGTTGTGATCTCTCCATTTTCATTTCTAATTTTATTGATTTGATCCTTCTCCCTTTATTTCTTGATGAGTCTGACTAGTGGTTTGTCAATTTTATTTACCCTCTCAAAGAACCAATTTTTGGCTTTGTTGATTTTTGCTATGGTCTCTTTTGTTTCTTTTCCATTTATGTCTGCCCTAATTTTTCGATTTATTTCCTTCTACTAATCCTGGGGTTCTTCATTTCTTCCTTTTCTAGTTTCTTTAGGTGTAGAGTTAGGTTATTTAGTTGACTTTTTTCTTGTTTCCTGAGGTGTGCCTGTATTGCTATGAATCTTCCCCTTAGCACTGTTTTACAGTGTCCCAGAGGTTTTGGGTTGTCGTGTTTTCATTTTCATTCTTTTCTACGCATATTTTAATTTCTCTTTTGATTTCTTCTATGATTTGTTCATTATTCAGCAGCGTGTTTTTCAGCCTCCATATGTTGGTATTTTTAATGGTTTTTCTCCTGTAATTGAGATCTAATCTTATTGCATTGTGGTCAGAAAAGATGCTTGGAATGATTTCAATTTTTTTGAATTTACCAAGGCTAGATTTATGGCCCAGGATGTGATTTATCCTGGAAAAGGTTCCGTGTGCCCTTGAGAAAAAGGTGAAATTCACTGTTTTGTGGTGAAATATCCTATAGGGATCTATTATGTCTAACTGGTCTATTGTATCATTTAAAGTTTGTGTTTCCTTGTTAATTTTCTGTTTAGTTGATCTGTCCATAGTTTTGAGCGGGGTATTAAAGTCTCCCACTATCATTGCGTTGTTGTTAATTTCCCCTTTCATACTTGTTAGTAATTGTCTTACATATTGCGGTGCTTCTATGTTGTGTACATGGTGCTGCGGCTGCTAAGTCGCTTCAGTCGTGTCCGACTCGGTGCGACCCCATAGATGGCAGCCGACCAGGCTTCACTGTCCATGTGATTTTCTAGGCAAGAGTACTGGAGTGGCTTGCCATTGCTTTCTCTTTGTTGGGTGCATAAATATTTATAATTGTTATATCTTCTTTTTGGATTGATCCTTTGATCATTATGTAGTTTCCTTCTTTGTCTCTTTACACAGCCTTTGTTTTAAAGTCTATTTTATCTGATATGAGTATTGCTACTCCTGCTTTCTTTTGGTCTCTGTTTGTGTGGAATACCTTTTTCCAGCTCTTCACTTTCAGTCTGTATGTGTTTGGTGATGCTGAAATCTCTCAGCTTTTGCTTGTCTTTAAAGCTTTTGATTTCTTCTTCATATTTGAATGAGATCCTTTCTGGGTACAATAATCTGGGCTGTAGGTTATTTTCTTCATCACTTTAAATATGTTCTGTCATTCCCTCCTGGCCTGAAGAGTTTCTGTTGAAAGATCAGCTGTTATCCTTATGGGAATCCCCTTGTGTGTTATTTGTTGCTTTTCCCTTGCTGCTTTTAAGATTTGTTCTTTGTGTTTGATCTTTGTTAATTTGATTAATATGTGTCTTGGAGTATTTCGCCTTGGGTTTATCCTGTTAGAGACTCTCTGGGTTTCTTGGACTTGGGTGACTATTTCCTTCCTCATTTTAGGGAAGTTTTCAACTATTATCTCCTCAAGTATTCTCTCATGGTCTTTCTTTTTGTCTTCTTCTGGGACTCCTATGATTCAAATGTTGGGATGTTTAACATTGTCTCAGAGGTCTTAATATTGTCCTCATTTCTTTTAATTCATTTTTCTTTTTTCCTTTCTGTTTCATTTATTTCTACAATTCTATCTTCTAGCTCACTTATCCTGTCTTCTGCCTCTGTTATTCTAATGTTTGTTCCCTCTAGAGTGTTTCTGATCTCATCTATTGCATTATTCATTGTATATTGACTCTTTTTTATTTCCTCTAAATCCTTATTAAACCTTTCTTGCATCTTCTCAATCCTTTTCTCCAGGATATTTATCTGTAACTCCAGTTTGCTTTCAAGATTTTGAATCATTTTCACCATCAAAAATCGAAATTCTTTATCAGGTAAATTCCCTATATCTTCCTCTTTTGTTTGTGTTGGTGGGCATTTATCCTATTCCTTTACTTGCTGGGTATTTCTCTGTCTCTTCATCTTGCTTATATTGCTGTGTTTGGGGTGGACTTTCCGTCTTCTGGCAGTTTGTGGAGTTCTCTTTATTATGTAGTTTCCTCGCTGTGCGTGGGTTTGGACGGGTGGCTTGTCAGGGTTCCCTGGTTAGGGAAGCTTGTGTCGGTGTTCTGGTGGGTGGAGCTGGATTTCTTCTCTCTGGAGTGAAATGAAGTGTCCAGTAATGTGTTATGAGATGTCAGTGGGTTAGGAGTGACTTTGGGCAGCCTGTATATTGAAGCTCAGGGCTCTTTTCCTGTGTTGCTGGAGAATTTGCGTGGCATGTCTTGCTCTGGAACTTGTTGACCTTTGGGTGGTGCTTGGTTTCAGTGTAGGTATGAAGGCGTTTTATGAGTTCCTATTGAATAATGTTCCCTGGAGTCAGGAGTTCTCTAGTGTTCTCAGGATTCGGGCTTATGCCTCTTGACTCTGGTTTTCTGTCTTATTCTTGGAGTAGCCTCCAGACTTCTCTATCTGTCATTTCCAAGGTGGTTCCCTCTGTTTTAGCTTCTGTTTGCTGGTCTATTCAGTGTCTAATTTCCGCCCTGACACTAGGGGGCGGTGGTGGACACTTTTTAAGGCTCACTTGTTCAGTCCTATTCTGGGAAGGGAGGAACACTGCAGACAAATATATCTGGCGTCTGTGGGGAGGGCTCACAGTGTCTAGGGCACACTGGGTTTGCCCCCACTCACAGTGCATGTGTGTCCCAGTCTACACTGCCCAGGCTCTACGTTGCTCTGCTGGGAGCTATCTGCGGCTGGCGCTGTGTTGCATGCACGTCCCACATCCAAGCCACTCAGGTTGAGGTACTCGGGTACTCCACAAAGGCACAGACTTGGTTGGTCCTTCATTTTGTGCCTTCCCCGGTCCGAGCAGCTCAGGTGACCAGGCATTTGGCAAGCATGGTCACTGCAACTTATCACCTCCCCGGTCCCTCCCATTTGATTTTCTGGGTGTACAGCTGGCACACTTTCCCAGGTGGATGTTGACTGGCCAGAAACCCAAGAAGTCTTGGTTAGCAACGAAGCCTGCCTGCAACTAACATGGGACGCCTCTCCGGGGCCAAAGTTGCCGCCTTCCGGCTCTGGCTGCCCTCCCCTGCCTGTCTCGGTGGGGGATGGGCTGTCCGCAGTCAGCTAGCTTTGCTCAGTCCTTTGTTCCATGAGCGCGGCTGGAGGAGTCTTAGGTTAGGGCTTTTCGCCTTTTTGCGGGGTAGCTACCCCACAGTCTGCCTTGCAGTCTCCAGTCAGATCCCCCAGACTGCCCTTGCAGCATTTAGGCCTGGCCCCCCTCTAAGCAGTTCATCCTGCTCCTACCTGCCCTGCCCCTGCTTGCTAATGGGGGATGTGGGTGTCTGCATTTATTCTCCGCTGGGAATTACCCTTTGGCAGGTAATCTGTGGGCTTTAATTATTTCTTTCTTTTTCCTCCCAGTTATGTGGCCCTCTGAGGTTCCAAGGCTTGCCACAGACTCACCAGTGAGATTGTTTCCTGGTGTTTGGAAACTTCTCTTTTTTTAAGCCTCCCTTCCTGGGATGGAGCTTTGTCCCTACCTCCTTTGTCTCTCTTTTTATCCTTTATGTTTTCTCCTACCTCCTTTAGAAGACAATGGACTGCTTTTCTGGGTGCCTGATGTCCTCTGCCAGCGTTCAGAAGTTGTTTTGTGGAATTTACTCAATGTTCCAGTTGAGCTATTTCAAATCTTGAAAGATGATGCTGTGAAAGTGCTGCACTCAATATGCAAGCAAATTTGGAAAACTCAGCAGTGGCCACAGGACAGGAAAAGGTCAGTCTTCATTCCATTCCCAAAGAAAGGCAATGCCAAAGAATGCTCAAACTACCACACAATTGCACTCATCTCACACGCTAGTAAAGTCATGCTCAAAATTATCCAAGCCAGGCTTCAGCAATATGTGAACTCCCAGATGTTCAAGCAGGTTTTAGAAAAGGCAGAGACACCAGAGATCAAATTGCCAACATCTGCTGGATCTCAGAGAAAGCAAGAGAATTCCAGAAGAGCATCTATTTCTGCTTCATTGACTATGCCAAAGCCTTTGACTGTGTTGATCACAATAAACTGTGGAAAATTCTGAAAGAGTTGGGAATACCAGACCACCTGAGCTGCCTCTTGAGAAACCTGTATGCAGGTCAGGAAGCAACAGTCAGAACTGGACATGGAACAACAGACTGGTTCCAAATAGGAAAAGGTGTACGTCAAGGTTGTATATTGTCACCTTGCTTATTTAACTTATATGCAGAGTACATCATGAGGAACACTGGGCTGGAAGAAGCACAAGCTGGAATCAAGACTGCTGGGACAAATATCAATAATCTCAGATATGCAGATGACACTACCCTTATGGCAGAAAGTGAAGAGGAACTCAAAAGACTCTTGATGAAAGTGAAAGAGGAGAGTGAAAAGTTTGGCTTGAAGCTCAACATTCAGAAAACAAAGATCATGGCATCTGGTCCCATCACTTCATGGGAAATAGATGGAAAAACAGTGGAAGCAGTGTCAGACTTTATTTTTTTGGGCTCCAAAATCACTGTGGATGCTGATTGCAGCCATGAAATTAAAAGACGCTTACTCCTTGGAAGGAAAGTTATGACCAACCTTGATAGTGTATTATAAAGCAGAGACATTATTTTGCCAACAAAGGTCCGTCTAATCAAAGCTATGGTTTTTCCCGTGGTCATGTATGGTTGTGAGAGTTGGACTGTGAAGAAAGCTGATTGCTGAAGAATTGATGCTTTTGAACTGTGGTGTTGGAGAAGACTCTTGAGAGTCCCTTGTACCGCAAGGAGATCCAACCAGTCCATTCTAAGGGAGATCGATCCTGGGTGTTCATTGGAGGGACTGATGCTAAAGCTGAAACTGCAATACTTTGGCCACCTCATTCGACGAGTGGACTCACTGGAAAAGACTCTGATTCTGGGAAATGTTGGGGTCAGGGGGGAGAAGGGGATGACCGAGAATGAGATGGATGGATGGCATCACCGACTCGATGGACATGAGTTTGAGTGAACTCCGGGAGTTGGTGATGGACAGGGAGGCATGGCGTGCTGTGATTCATGGGGTCGTGGAGAGTTGGACACGACTGAGTGACGGAACTGAACTGAACTCAGCGTTCCAATGTTCTTTTGATGAATTTTGGGGGAGAAAATGGTCTCACCGTCCTATTCCTCCACCATCTTTATTATGTGTTTCATCATTGTATTTCTCAATGACTGAGTTCTGGTATGATGACTTACAACAGTGGTGAAAGAAGACCATGTTCAGTGCGGTAGTGAGAACAGCAAAGGCATCCTTCTTTCCTATTACAATGTTCTTTATTTCCATTTCTACTTACATTATCCATCAGTTTATCCACATTGTCTAACTTTCCCAGTAGAGTCCTTAACATATTAATCATAGTAATATCAAATTCTCTATTGGATAGTTCAAAAATCTGTGTCCTGAGTCTCGTCTTGATGCCTGATTTGTCTCTTCTGGTTATGAGTTTTCTTGACTTCAATGTGCCAGGTTTCTTCCAAAATTTCAAAATAGTTACTTTTCCTTACCCTATATCAAACATGACAGTTTTTTTTTTCCATCAATAAAAAATTGATATAGTCCCTAGAAGTAAACCTGTGATAGTGTGTGAACTTCCCATAAGGTCTAGATACCCTGGGGCTTCTCATTCCCAGCCTAGTCTGCATTTGCCCTCCAGAAATTCCTAAAACTTACAGTTTTAGTGCTCTTACTTGTTTACTGCACTAGCAGTTTCTCACTGAGGCAAGATGATCGCAGCAGTGATTCTATCACCTGTCTCTTCACATTTCAGGGTGGTGTTTTGCCCTCTAACCTCAATACTCTGATGCATCTAAGAGAATACATTAACTTTTCAGTAGGAGCAGTTTTACCTTAAGGATCTGAGGGATGACTTCCAAACTTTTTAAATGTTGAATGTAAAACTGGAACTCCCCACTCTGCATGACTTTTAATGCCCTAAGGATCTGTAGGGTTCACATTTTTTTTCTCTATTGTTATTTCCAATTAGTGCTTTATCATTTTTTAATGAGTCTATAAAAGATTTATCAATTTCATTGCTCTTTCAATATGGTGCTATTAGTATACTATAATGGGGTATTAATAGAAAAAATTAATTCCTGACTTTGCTAATAAAGAATGATATTCATATATGTACAAATTCTTAAACCCAAGGATAAAGTGTAAGATTTTGGATTTTCAAAAGGTAGGCTTTACACAATAATGTCAAAATATTTCTGAAATAATTTATGAATTTTTATGCTTATAAGAAGCATTTTAAAACATATTTATTCCACATCAGTTCAGTTCAGTTCACTTCAGTCGCTCAGTCGTGTCTGACTCTCTTCGACCCTATGCCACAGCACGCCAGGCCTCCCTAGCCATCACCAACCCCCGGAGTTCACGCAAACTCATGTCCACAGAGTCGGTGATGCCATCCAGCCATCTCATTCTCTGTCGTCCCCTTTTCCTCCCGCCCCCAACCTTTCCCAACATCAGAGTCTTTTCCAGTGAGTCAACTCGTCACATGAGGTGGCCAAAGTATTGGACTTCAGCTTTAGCATCAGTCCTTCCAATGAACACCCAGGACTGATCTTCTCCAGAATGGACTGGTTGGATCTCCTTGCAGTCCAAGGGACTCTCAAGTGTCTTCTCCAGCACCACAGTTCAAAAGCATCAATTTTTCGGCAATCAGCTTTCTTCACAGTCCAACACTCACAACCATACATGACCACGGGAAAAACCATAGCCTTGACTAGACGGACCTTGTTTGGCAAAGTAATGTCTCTGCTTTTTAATATACTATCAAGGTTGGTCATAACTTTCCTTCCAAGGAGTAAGCGTCTTTTAATTTCATGGCTGCAATCAACATCCGCAGTGATTTTGGAGCCCCCAAAAAATAAAGTCTGACACTGTTTCCACTGTCTTTCCATCAATTTCCCATGAAGTGATGGGACCAGATGCCATGATCTTTGTTTTCTGAATGTTGAGCTTCAAGCCATCCTTTTCACTCTCCTCTTTCACTTTCATCAAGAGTCTTTTGAGTTCCTCTTCTCTTTCTGCCATAAGGGTAGTGTTATCTGTATATATGAGGTTATTGGTATTTGTCCCAGCAATCTTGATTCCAGCTTGTGCTTCTTCCAGCCCAGCGTTCCTCATGATGTACTCTGCATATAAATTAAATAAGCAAGGTGACAATATACAGCCTTGACATACTCCTTTTCCTATTTGGAACCAGTCTATTGTTCCATGTCCAGTTCTAACTGTTGCTTCCTAACCTCCATACAGGTTTCTCGAGAGGAAGCTCAGGTGGTCTGGTATTCCCAACTCTTTCAGAATTCTTCACAGTTTATTGTGATCAACACAGTCAAAGGCTTTGGCATAGTCAATGAAGCAGAAATAGATGCTCTTCTGGAACTCTCTTGCTTTTTCCATGATCCAGCGGATGTTGGCAATTTGATCTCTGGTGCCTCTGCCTTTTCTAAAACCTGCTTGAACATCTGGGAGTTCATGGTTCATATATTGCTGAAGCCTGGCTTGGATCATTTTGAGCATGACTGTACTAGCGTGTGAGATGAGTGCAATTGTGTGGTAGTTTGAACAATCTTTGGCATTGCCTTTCTTTAGGATATGTCAACATTTAGATTGTAAAACTTCTTTTATGTTGGCAATATTATCTTTGTAGAACTTCATATATAATTGTCATCTTCATCTGAAAGTCTATGACTTATAAGATGTGTGTGTATATTCTGGCTATTAATTATTTGTTTTTTAGGACAGCTGAGTTTCAAAGCTTCCTGTATGCCATTTTCTCAGCTAGCATTATTTGCATTGCTTCCATCAAAGTGTGACTAAGATATTTGGCATGACTTTTTATAGTTTCTAGTGTTGATGGAGAAGTTCTTTTTTTAAGCATAGCCTAAAATATATAACTTTAAGTAAAGTGGAAAGGAATGCAAGAGTATCCCCTAGATTTACTTATTTTCTCCTACATTTAGAGTGTTGAATGACTCTCTGGAGCCAGCTGGGATTCCTAGGTGTGACTGTAGTTGAATGACTTCTAGAGACAGCTAAGCAGATTAGGAAATTTACACATTCAACCTGCCCACCAGCCTTAAATAATAGAGCGAGTTTTTAGTACCACGTGTGTAAAGAGCATGACCAAAAGAAGAGATGAAGTTTTCTTTTTGTTAAGTACTGTCTCTATTGATTTATTTTCCTCATTAAAAGGGTATAAACAAAGCAAATGAGGAAGGCCTATAAAGAGAGATCTAAAATCCTAGAACTATTGAATAGAGCATTGACATGTATGTTTAGTCCTCAGATGACTGCATAACATTGATGGAAAGGACCACACTATGCAAAGGCATTTGATTTACCCAGTCATGACATAAATGTTCTGGAAATGATGTTTGATACAATTTAAATGACCCTGATTTGTGCACAGACATGTAGCAAAAACTTTCAGATCAAAGAGCTGTGGTACAAAAGTGGAGGCACCAGACTCAAATAAAGAAAGTGGAATTGGAGGATGCAGAACTCAGTCACCTCATGAATATATCAAAATTCATGTATTTGTGGAACAAGTCTCACTGAAAACTAGTGGGAGTGTAGCATAAAGACCCCTGTAAAACCACGACTGTAAGATAACTATATGGGGAACTGAGTAGGAAGGAAAGAGAGGTGATCAGTTAAGGATCTGTGACCCGAGGAGGGAATTCAGAGGGAAAAGAAGATTACAAGGGCAGAAATCTTCCCTGAGATGTGAATGTTTAGAGGAGCACATTGAGCATCCTAATCTTATGTCCTACACAGGGAAAACAAATGTGCTTAGCTGGTTGGGAGGCTGCTGAGACTAGCAAATCAAGCAAACAAAACACTACTAGAAGTAATAAATGAATTCAATAAAGTTGCAGGATCCAGGAATTATATGCAGAAATATAATATTAATAAACAGAAAGAGACAGTAAATAATACTATTACACTGAAAAGAACAAAATACCTAGAAATAAACTTAACCAAGGAAGTGAAAGACCTACAGTCTAAAAGCTATAATACATTGATGAAGGAATTTGAAAATGAAACAAAAAATGAAAAGATGTCCTGTGTTCTTCAGTTGGAAGTGACAATACTGTTAAAATGATCATATTCTCCCAAAGCAATTTACAAATTCAATGCAGTCCCTATCAAAATATCCATTTTTCAAAGAACTAGAAAAAATAATATTAAAATTTATATGGAACCACAAAAAAACTGAATAACCAAAGAAATCTTGAGAAGAAAGAACAAAACTGGAAGTATCCACACTATCTGATTTCAGACTATGCAGCAAAGCAACAATAATCAGAACAGCATGGTACTCATACAAAAACAGACACAAAAATCAGTGGAACAGAATAGAGGTCCCAGAAACAAACTCACACAATCAATATTTGACAACGGAGGCAAGACTATGCAATGAGAAACAAGCAGTCTCTTCAATAAGTGGTACTAGGAAAATCAGAGAGTTACATTTTCTCACACCATATCCAAAATGGATAAAAGATCTAAATGGAAGTCCTGAAACCATAAAGCTCCTAGAAAATAACATAGGTCGAACATTCATTGACATAGATTACAGCAGAGGATCTGTCTCCCAAAGCAAAAGAAATAAAATCAAAAATAAACAAACGAGATCTAATTAAACTTAAAAACCCTATTAAAAATGAGCAGAAGAAATAGAATTTCATTATTCCAAATAAGGAAAACAAATGCCAAACAAACACATAAAAAAGTACTCAACATGGCTAATCACCAGGAAATTGCAAATCAAAACCACAATAAGTCACCATCTAACACCTGTCAGGATGATTATCAACAAATGTTGACAAGTAACATAAATCAGAGAAAATGTGAAGAAAAGGCAACATTCATGCACTGTTTTTGGGAATGCAAATTGATGAAGGCACTACAGAAAAAAGTGTGCAGTTTCCTCAAAAAATTTTAAAAAATAGAACATCCATATGATCCAGAAATTCTACTACTGGATATAGGCCACCCAAAAATGAAAACACTAATTTGAAAAGATACATTCACCCCAGTGTTCATGTTATGCTTCACTGTTTACAACAGCCAGTATTTGGAAGCAACATACATGCCCAACTACAGACGAATGGATAAAGAGGTTTCAGTTATATATAATGGAATAAGACTCAGCTACTAAATTAAATGAAATTCTGCCATTTGTAAAATGTGAATGGACCAAGGTGAATTATATTTATTGAAACAAGTCAGACAACATCTAATATTGTGTGCTTTTGTTTAAATGGAGTATAATTATAAAAATACTGAGTCACTATCTTGTACACTGAAACTAATGTAATATTGTAAATCGAATATCCTTCAATACAAAATAAAATGAAAATTAAATAAACTCAATTGACTTATCTTGCACATTTGAAGAAAAAACAGAAAAGTGGAAGAAGGAAGAAAGAAAATATTGAGAAAAGGACAGAGCCATCCTGTGCTTGCTTCTGGCCATGAGCTGTTGTCCATCTTATGAAGAATTTAGGAAAATTAGAAATGCAGTCTGTGATCCTATAGCTCTGTCTCCTCATTGTGTAGACAGTACATATAGGTTCTTCCTTCTACTTTGTTTATAGGCTTAAAATATATTTAGCTTATTTGTGTCAAAAGCATTTTAAGTTTTATTTGACACAAATGTCTATAGAAAACAGAATATCTTTTCAAAAATGTCTGGATTACATATTCCATAAATACTAAAAGTAAGAATCAAATGTTATAATGATATTGTCATTGTTGTTAACTCACTAAGTCATGTCTGACTCCTTGCAACCTCATGGATTGTAGCCCACCAGACTCCTCTGTCCTTGGGATTTCACAGGCAAGAATACTGGAGTTGGTTGCTATATCGTCCTCTAGTGGATCTTCCCAATCCAGGATTGAACCCACATCTCCTGCTTGGCAGGCAGATTCTTTAGGACTGAGCCACCAGGGAAACACATATAAGAATGTGCTAGAAAGGAAACTATCTCAGTTTTGACTGGAAAACAAAGCGAAATAAGGAGCTTACTAAAACAGAAAAAACAATTAACGGTGGTTGTGATGGGTAGGAACAAATTCTAAGTTGTTTTTTTCTTTTATAAATCCCCACGTTAAAGCAATACATTTTGAAAATGCAGACACTGTTTCCTTTGTGGTGCTGCTTGCCTGGAATTTGTGAAGCAATATCTATAGAATTTTGTCAAGAAAGAAGACACCCTGGAAAAATCTGTAATTAGTCAAAAGCTATTTATTTATAAATATGGTCGACTATATTTTTCCAATACTAAGGGACCCAAAATATATTATTAATTTACCTTTGCTCAAAGACTCATTTTATAGACACTCAAAAGTTACTGCATAGGTTCAAGTAAAACTTACAAATACTTGATTTTAAAGAAAAACTGAAACAAAGTATTGAAGTAAGCAGTGATGTAAACAATATAAAAAGTAAAGACTGATTCATCACACACTTGTTTTCAAGTTAGAAACATTGATTTCTGTCTCAGTCTGTTCAGTCTGGTATAAGATAATACCAAAGACTAAGTGGTTTATGAACAACTGAAATTTATTTCTCATAGTTCTGGAGGCTGGGAGGTCCAAGACCAAGGTGCCAGCAGAGTCAGTGTCTGGTGAGAGCTTTCTGGTTTATAGAGTCTTTTTCTATAATCTCTTTTTCCCTAAACTAATATGGTGGAAGAGGCGAGGAAACTCTGTGGGGTCTCTTCTATGATCCTATTGGTGAAAGTTCCACCCTCATTGACTTAGCATCTCCCAAAGGCTCTATGTTTTAATATCATTCAAAGTAGGCCATAGGTTTCAACACCCAGATTTGGGGAGTGGACATAAATTTTCAACCCATTGCTAATGTTAAACACTGAGTTAATCCATTTGAATATGCACATCTATTCTAAGAAATGCACTGTCAGAGGACTCTGCTAACCACTGATACGTTCAGAGGTATCAGAGGGTTACATTTAAGCAATTATTGATAATGCAACTGTTGCTTAATTGGTTTAGTTGGACAAATTTTTTGTTCTTAAAGAATGTCATTGTGGAATAAAGAATCTTTATATTTCTTCCAGTTGGTGGAAATACTCTGTGCTGCTGATAGCTAGACATCTTACTTTTCTTAGTTGATTACCAATAAAATGCACTTAATTAAGTGATAAGTCATATGCCATTCTTAGCTAAAATGTGAATATGTATATTTCTATCATACATATTCCAACAGAAAATGCGGGAAAACAGAATCAAAGAGTATTGTTAACAAATGCCATGTGAAATAATAGGTTCCGCTTTTCCTAATATGAAATACTCCTCTACTTTGATACTCCAGTCAAAGTTTTTAATTTTTTTTGAAAAGCACAAGACATTTTTTCTGAGAATTATCATTTGAGATAAATTATCTAACATACAATGGGATATCGTAGACTGAACTGATATTTAGTATTTTGCTATTATAAACTTTCATTTGCTTAAATATGAACAACATTTTCCAATATTTTAAACAAAGGGGTAAATCTTTCATGTTGGTAGTATTCCCTTCCTTTTATCTTTTTCTTTTCTAACTCTACCTCACTTTTCATTTTGTAAATATCATGGTGCTTAATATTAGACATCTGACCACATCCCACATCGTGGAATGAAAGCCTGGGTCATCACTGTTTCATTTGCCTTGGCAGAGGGCTTCCCGCCACACTAGGTATGCTTGCACTCACACTGCTGTACCATTTGGAAACATCTCAGAATCAGACCTTTAGAAACACTGCTGAAAAAAAAAAAAGAAACACTGCTGAAGTTTCACGTGTGCTGGAATTGCTGTGCTCTACCACATCTTTCTCAAGCTAAGTATCATGTTAAACTGCGGCAATTTTCCAGATGGGGAAAAAAAAGATAAGAAAAACAACCTATTGAAATAATACAGGCATTTTCCTTAAAATAGGCTGAATAATTACCTCTATTCACTGGCATATTTGACTCAAAATTTATTTAGATTTTGGTTCCCAAGTTTAGCCATATTGGTTCTTTTAACTTTCTGTCAGTGAAGAAAATTCATAGTAAGGATAATTACCAATTTTCTATTAGTTTCATATCGTATAATATAAGCTCTATTTTTCTTTATTGATTTTTCCTTAACCTTTGCAATAGCTTTAGCTAATTATTAAAGATAAAACATAATTAAATTAAAAAATGCATTTATTTTGTTCAGACATGAAAAATAGAATTATAATCACAAATTTATTCAGCCAAATTTAAAAGCAGAATATGTCCAGAAAAGAACATTTTGAGGTATTTTATTCAATTCTGTTTGAGATATATTTATTTAAAAAGTATTTTCATTATAAAATAAAATTTAGCTCTTAATAGTTTCATTCTGTTTGTCCTAATAATTTCTATTGCAATAACAAAAAGTGAAAAAGTCAAATCCCTATCACTCATTTTAAATTAGTAAACTTCATGTTCATGGAGAAGGCAATGGCAAGCCACTCCAGTACTATTGCCTAGAAAATCCCATGGATGGAGGAGCCTGGTAGGCTGCAGTCCGTGGGGTCGCTAAGGGTTAGACACGACTCAGCGACTTCACTTTCACTTTTCACTTTCACACATTGGAGAAGGAAATGGCAACCCACTCCAGTGTTCTTGCCTGGAGAATCCCAGGGATGGGGGAGCCTGGTGGGCTTCCGTCTATGGGGTCACACAGAGTCGGACACGACTGGAGTGACGCAGCAGCAGCAGCAGCAGCAGCAGCAGCAGCAAACTTCATGTTGCATTCTAAGCAAAATAATCCATGGTTTCTTCATCTGCACTGTCTCTGTGTTGTTCACTCTTCATATAGCCTTATCTAAAGATGCTATGATGTTTTATAAATTATGTTTTTTTTATGTGTATCACAAAGCAGAATATCACACTGAATATGAAGTCTGATAAGTCTTGGTGGCACATGTCTATTTCCAAGACAATTTAAACAATCTATAAGTATATTTCATGATGAGAAATATTGAAAGTAAAAGTCAATAATAGTAACAAATCTTATTAAATAATTTACTATTTTTATTAAATCTGGCATAGTCTTTTTTTTTCCCATGAATTAAAAACTTTTTAAGATTCCCTAGAAAAATGTATGCTACTACTAAGTCGCTTCAGTCGTGTCTGACGCTGTGGGTCCCCATAGACGGCAGCCCACCAGGTTCCCCTGTCCCTGGGATTCTCCAGGCAAGAGTACTGGAGTGGGTTGCCAGTGCCTTCTCCCAGAAAAAAATGTGTATGTATGTATAAATATAATAAATATATATTTAGCATCAGTTTGACTTTTAAAAAATTATTTTCTACAATTAAATTCTAAAGGTTAGTATACTATTAACTAATGCATAATTACTATTGACATATTATTACACATTGTATAATATGTTATACATTTTATATGTATATATAAAAGAGTTCCAGAAAACATCTATTTCTGCTTCATTGACTATGCCAAAGCCTTTGACTGTGTGGATCATAATAAACTGTGGAAAATTCTGAAAGAGATGGGAATCCCAGACCACCTAACCTGCCTCTTGAGAAACCTGTATGCAGGTTAGGAAGCAACAGTCAGAACTGGACATGAAACAACAGACTGGTTCCAAATAGGAAAGGTAGTATGTCAAGGTTGTATATTGTCACCTTGCTTACTTAACTTATATGCAGAGTACATCATGAGGAACGCTGGGCTAGAAGTAGCACAAGCTGGAATCAAGATTGCCGGGAGAAATATCAATAACCTCAGATATGCAGATGACACCACCCTTATGGCAGAAAGTGAAGAGAAACTAAAATGCCTCTTGAGGAAAGTGAAAGAGGAGAGTGAAAATGTTGGCTTGAAGCTCAACATTTGGAAAACTAAGATTATGGCATCTGGTCCCATCACTTCATGGGAAATAGATGGGAAAACAGTGGAAACAGTGTCAGACTTTATTTTTTGGGCTCCAAAATCACTGTGGATGCTGATTGCAGCCATGAAATTAAAAGACACTTACTCCTTGGAAGGAAAGTTATGACCAACCTAGATAGTATATTAAAAAGCAGAGACATTACTTTGCCAACAAAGATCCGTCTAGTCAAGGTTATTGTTTTTCCAGTGGTCATGTATGGATGTGAGAGTTGGACTGTGAAGAAAGCTAATCACCAAAGAATTGATTCTTTTGAACTATGGTGTTGGAGATGATTCTTGAGAGTCCCTTGGACTGCAAGGAAATCCGACCAGTCCATTCTAAAGGAGATCAATCCTGGGTGTTCATTGGAAGGACTGATGCTAAAGCTGAAACTGCAATACTTTGGCCACCTCATGTGATGAGTTGACTCACTGGAAGAGACTCTGATGCTGGGAAGGATTGGGGGCAGGAGGAGAAGGGGACGACAGAGAATGAAATGGCTGGATGGCATCACCGACTCGATGGACATGAGTTTGAGTGAACTCTAGGAGTTGGTGATGGACACGGCGACCTGGCATGCTTTTTCATGGGGTCGCAAAGAGTCGGACACTACTGAGCGACTGAACAGAACTGAACTAACACATTGTATACTATTATAGTATGGACTAATATTATTGAAGATAAATATAATAGGTATTTTATAGAAGCTATACAACTAGATATAGGACTTCCCTTGTGGTACAGTGGATGGGAACCTGTGTGCCAACTGAGGGACGTGAGTTCCATTTATAGTCCAGGAGGATTCCACATACTGTGGTGCAAATAAGCCAGTGCACTACAGCTACTGATCCCATGTTCTAGAGCCTGTGAACCGCAGCTCCTGAGCCCATGTGCTACAACCACACAAGTCTGCCACAAGAGAACCCATGTTCTGCCACAAGAGAAACTACTGCAATGAGAAGCCCACTCAGTGTAATAAATGGTAGGCCCTGCTGCTGCAACTAGAGAAGGCTTGCATGTAGCAGCAAAGACCCACCACAGTCGAAAAAGGAACAACTCTTAAAACCTAGAAATAGACATAGATATGAAGTTTTCCATTCCCCCTAAATTTAAAAATAATTATTAACATGTCAAATAACTTTTTCAGATATAATTCCAATGGGGAATTAAGCTCTTGTCATAAGTCATGCTGCTTGTGACATTTAAAACTGTACAAGCATTGATCTTTCCATATTTGCTTGGCTATGTGAAGTCCTACAGTTAGGTCCCGTTTTTAACTAAGAAGACAGTATTATTCCAGATTTTGATATAACTAAAGATGTGTTTGTTTTATGAAAACATTTACCACATTCTTTTTGATTTTAATTTTTCATTTTGCAGTTTCCTTATAATTTGTGTATCAAGTCAACTTGGGATTTTTTCCTATTGAAAAATAATAAGATGAAGTGAAAAAATAATCATTATTTATGTCCTTGTCTTAATTATATATTTTTTTTAATTGAAGGAAATTTGCTTTGCAATGCTATGTTGGTTTCTGCTATACAACACTGCAAATCAGTCATAATTATACATATACCCCTCTCTCTTGAACCTACCTCCCCTCGCACATCCCACCCCTGAAGGTCATCACAAAGTGCTGTGCTGGGCTCTCAGTGTAATATAGTAACTTCCCACTAGCTATCTAATAACTTGATAATATATATATGTCAGTGCTACTTTCTCATCCATCCCACCCTCTCCTTCCCCTGCTGTGTCCACAAATCCATTCTCCACAACTGTGTCTCCATTCTGTCCCTGATAATAGGTTCATCGGTGTAATTTTTCTATATTCCATATATATGCGTTAATATATGATAATTGTTCTTCTCTTTCTGAGGCTTTGTATTCATCTAACTCACTACAACTGATTCAAATTCATTCCTTTTACGGTTGAGTAATATTCCATTGTATGCATGTACCATATTTTCTTTATGCATTCATCTGTTGATGGACATTCAGGTTGCTTCCATGTCTGGCTACTGTAAATAGTGCTGCAATGCACATTGGGGTACATATGCCTTATAGAATTGTAGTTTTCTCAGGGTATATGCCCAGTAGTGGGATTGCTGACTCATGGTAAATTTATTCCTAGTGTTTAGTATAGAATTTCCATACTGTTCTCCATAATGTTTGTATCAGTTTACATTATGACCCAATAGCAGTGGAGAGCTCCCTTTCCTCCACATTCTCTCCAGCATTTATTGTTTGTAAATTCTTTGTTGATGACCATTTGAATTGGTGTGAAGTGATACCTCATTGTAGTTTTGATGTGTGTTTTCCTAATAATGAATGATGTTGAGCATCTTTTATTAGCCATCTGTATATCTTCTTTGGAAAAATATTTGTTTGGGTATCGGGGACCAGCCTCGATATGGCCTAGGGTATCCTCGGGATGAATGGCTTCGGCGTCAGAGAGAGAGAGAGAGAGAGACAGGGGCTGATGATTCCTTGGTTTACGCTGGAAACCAATAAAACCCCAGCACGGGGTTTGCTCTGTTTACGTAGGCCGCAGGCGCCCTCTCGAATCACTGGAGGCACCCCACCAGGGCACCCCCTCGAGTGGGTCTTAGAAGCCCAGGCAGATAAGTAAACTCAGAGGGCCCAACGCTCCAAGGATCTCAACCAGAAAAAAGGAGAGTAGAGAAAAGGACGGAAAAAGAGAAAGAACGACACGGGGAGACCAAGCTTCAGTGAGCAAGGCCCAAAACTTTATTTTCCAGTGCTGCTTTTATACCCTAAGTTGTGCACATAAAAAATAGAGAAAGAGAGGTATAGAGTCACGCCAAAATCACGTGGGGTCAGCAGTCTTGACCCTTATCAGATCAGGGCTCATTTTTGTATGTCTCGTGATATACAAAAGTTTTAGGTGGTTTACATCATCTTCTGGCCAGGGGGCCTGCTAACAGTTTATGGCCCTCTCTCCTAACAAAGGTTAGTTAGCTAGAGAAAGGCTTATATTCTTTTAAGTTGATTTTCCTAAAGTCAGGTGCTATACACATGACAAGGTTACATTCCTATAAGGCACAGGTGTAGTGAGCTACAAGAAAGGAATTTATTAACTTAAGATCTGATGTGGTTAAATCAGAGGCTACTACTTATATTCTCTATATGTGATTAATATATTTCCAAGGATACAATAGATAGAGGAAACTGCAGCAAGCATTGATTCAACAATGAAATATTTTTTAGTACTATTCTAATGATTTTAACTTCTTCAACAGATTCCTGTATTTTAGAATATTAGGCTTTCTGTCCTTGCATGGCTGGGAGGCTATAAACAGTCACACTCATAGTTGTAAGAGCCCGGACAAACTTGTCGTGCAAGTTAGAAAGCTATCAGAGGGGCTTAGATTGGAACACTCCTATTAAGCCGAGGAGAACTTTTAAACTACAGCTCTGAATTAATGTTTTCAGAGAAAGGTGGTTGGGGGGAAGCCCCCGTAAGTATTAGAGGACTTGGTAAGAGGCATAAGATAGTAAAGCAGTCAGACTCCGGTTTTCTTTGGGGTAGATGCTCAGGTAAGTCCAGGGGGTTCCTCGAGTCCTGATTAGCCTTTGCCCGTCAGGCCTCTTCCCCAGTTGACCTTTGCCACGGGTAGGATTTCCCTCGCTGGCTCCCGGCATTTGGGTCTTCTACTCGTTTTTTGATTGGATTGTTTTTCTGATATTGAGCTGTATAAGTTGCTTATTTTGAACATTAATCCTTTGTCAGGTGCTTGGTTTTCAATTATTTTCTCCCATCCTGAGGACTGTCTTTTCACCTTGTTTATAGTTTCCTTTGATGTGCAGAAGATTTCAAGTTTTATTAGGTCCTATTTATTTACGTTTGTTTTTATTTCCATTAATCTAGTTGTTCACTTATTGAAGAAGCTATCTCTTTTCCATCGGATATTCTTGCCTCCTTTGTCAAAGATAAGCTGTCCATATGTGTGGGGGTTTACCTCTGAGCTTTCTATCTTATTAACATTATTTTATATTTCTGTTTTTGTGCTAGTACCATATTGTCTTGAAGTACCATATTGTCTTGTCTTGATGACTGTGGCTTTGTAGTATTGTCTGAAGTCAGGAAGTTTGTTTGTTTGTTTTTACAGTTTTTTTTTTTTTTTTCCTGTAATCGATATCTAATCTCATAGCACTGTGGTCAGAAAAGATGATCAATATGTTTTCAATTTTCTTAAATTTTCTCATGCTTGATTAGTGAACCAAGAGGTGATCTATCATTAAAAATGTTCCTTTTGCACTTGAAAAGAAATATATTTCACTGATTTTGGATGGAATATCCTGTAGATATTAATTAAGCCTTGTGTTTCCTTTTTAATTTTCTGTCCTTATGGTCTGTCCACTGAGGTAAGTGTACTGTTAAAGTCTCCCACTATTATAGTGTTACTGTTGATTTCCCCCTTTTGTAGTTGTTAGCATTTGCTTTATGTATTCATTCAGTTGCTCCTATGTTGGGTACATATATATTTATAATTGTTATATCTTCTTGGATTGATCCCTTGATTATTGTGTAGTGTATTTCCTTGTCTGTTATAATAGACTTTATTTTAAAGCCTATTTTATGTAACATGAGTGTTGCTATTACTGCTTTCTCTTGATTTCCATTTTCATAGACTATCTTTTTCTAGCTACTCACTTTCAGTCTACATGTGTCCCTAGGTCTGAAGTTGGTCTCTTATAGACAGCATATATAGAGGTCTTGTTTTTGTATCTATTCAACCAGTCTGTGTCTTTAGGTTGGAGAATTTATTCCATTTGCATTTAAGGTAACTATTGATACGTATGATACAATTGTGGCTTCCCTCATAGCTCAGTCAGTAAATAATCTGCCCAGATTCAATTCCTGGGTTGGGAAGATCCCCTGGAGAAGGAAATGGCAAACAACTCCAGTATTCTTGCCAGGGGAATCCCATGGACAGAGGAGAATGGTGGGATACAGTCTATGGGGTAAGAAAGATTTAGTGGGGTCAGACACGGTTTAGTGACTAAACCACCATGATACAATTACCGTTACCATTTGCTTTATTGACCTGGGTTTGTTTTTATAGGCCTTTTCTTTCTCTGTGTTTCTTGTCTAGAAAAATTCCTTTAGCATTTGTTATAAAGTTGCTTAGGTGGTGCTGAATTCTTTTAACTTTTGCTTACCTCTAAAGTTTTAGAATTCTTTGTCAAATCTGAATGAGATCCTTGATGGGTAAAGTAATATTGATTGTAGTTTTTTGTTTTTTTTTTCTTTCATTCTTTCTTTCATCACTTTGAGTATATCCTTCCACACATTCTGGCCTGCAAAGTTTCTGCTGAGAAATCATCTATTAACCTTTTGAGAATTACCTTGTAAGTTATTTGTTGCTTTTCCCTTGCTGCTTTTAACATTTTTTCCTTGTGCTTAATTTTTGTTTGTTTTATTAAAATGCATCTTGATATGTTTCTCTTTGGATTTATCCTGCACGCAACTCTCTGGGCTTCCAGGAACTGGGTGGATATTTCTTTTCCGGCATTAGAGACATTTTGACTATAATCTCTCAAAAATTTTCTCATATCCTATCTCTTTTCTTCTTCCGGGATCCTTATGATTACAATGTACATGTGCTTAATGTTGTCTCAGAGGTCTCTGAGACTGTCCTAATTGCTTTTCATTCTTTTTTTTTTTAATTCTACTTTCACCTCAGTTCAGTTCAGTCGCTCAGTCATGTCTGACTCTTTGCAAACCCAGGGACTGCAGTGCACCAGGCCGACCTATCCATCACCAACTCTCAGAGTCTACTCAAACTCATGTCCATTGTGCTGGTGATGCCAACCAACCATCCCATCCTCTGTCGTCCGCTTTTCCTCCCATCTCAATCCTTCCCAGCATTAGGGACTTCTCAGAAACTTCAGCTCTTCTTATTAGGTGGCAAAAGTATTGGAGATTCAGCTTCAACATCAGTCTTTCCAATGAATATTCAGCAATGATTTCTTTTAGGATGCACTGGTTTGATCTCCTTGCAGTCCAAGGGACTCTCAAGAGCCTTCGCTAACACCACAGTTCAAAAGCATCAATTCTTCTGAACTCAGCTTTTTTATATTCCAACTCTCACATCAATATATGACTACTGGAAGAAAAAAATAGCCTTGACTAAACTGACGTTTGTTGGCAAAGTAATGTCTCTGCTTTTTAATATGCTGCCTAGGCTGGTCATAACTTTCCTTCCAAGGAGTAAGTGCGTTTCAATTTCATGGCTGCAGTCAACATCTGCAGTGATTTTGGAGCCCCCCAAAATAAAGTCAGCTGCTTTTCCCACTGTTTCCCCATCTATTTGCTATGAAGTGATAGGACCAGATGCCATGATCTTAAGCCAACTTCTTCACTCTCCTCTTTCACCTTCATCAAGAGGCTCTTTAGTTCTTCACCTTCTGCCATAAGGGTGTTGTCATCTGCATATCTGAGGTTTTTCATATTTCTCCTGGCAATCATGATTCCAGCTTGTTCTTCATTTAGCCCAATGTTTCTCATGATGTACACTGCATATAAGTTAAATAAGCTATTTTTTTTGCCTCCAAAATAACTGCAGATGCTGACTGCAGCCATGAAATTAAAAGACGCTTACTCCTTGGAAGGAAAGTTATGACCAACCTTGATAATATATTGAACAGCAGAGACATTACTTTGCCAACAAAGGTCCGACTAGTCAAGGCTATGATTTTTCCCATGGTCATGTATGGATGTGAGAGTTGGACTGTGAAGAAAGCTGATCGCCGAAGAATTGATGCTTTTGAACTGTGGTGTTGGAGAAGACTCTTGAGAGTCCCGTGTACCACAAGGAGATCCAACCAGTCCATTCTAAGGGATATCGATCCTGGGTGTTCATTGGAAGGACTGATGCTAAAGCTGAAACTGCAATACTTTGGCCACCTCATGCGACGAGTTGACTCACTGGAAAGACTCTGATGCTGGGAAAGGTTGGGGGCGGGAGGAGAAGGGGACGACCGAGAATGAGATGTCTGGATGGCATCACTGACTCTGTAGACATGAGTTTGAGTGAACTCCGGGAGTTGATGATTGACAGGGAGGCCTGGCGTGCTGGGATTCATGGGGTCGCGGAGAGTTGGACACGACTGAGAGACTGAACTGAACTGAACTGAACTGAACTGATGTAATCCTTTTCCTATTTGGAACCAGTCTGTTGTTCCACGTCCAGTTCTAACTGTTGCTTCCTGATCTGCATACAGGTTTCTCAAGAGGCAGGTCTGGTGGTCTGTTATTCCCATCTCTTTCAGAATTTTCCACAGTTTATTGTGATCCACACTGTCAAAAGATTTGGCTTAGTCAATAAAGCATAAATAGATGTTTTTCTGGAACTCTGTTGTTTTTTTGATGATCCAATAGATGTTGGCAATTTGATCTCTGGTTCCTCTGCTTTTTCTAAAACCAGCTTGAACATAATGAAGTTCACGGGTCACATATAGTTGAAGCCTGGCTTGGAGAATTTTGAACATTACTTTACTAGCATGTGAGATGAGTGCAATTTTGCCATAGTTTGAACATTCTTTGGCATTGCCTTTCTTAGAGATTGGAATGAAAACTGACCTTTTCCAGTCTTGTGGCCACCGCTGAATTTTCCAAATTTGCTGGCATATTGAGTGCATCACTTTCACAGCATCTTTTAGGATTTGAAATAGCTTAAGTGGAGTTCCATCAACTCCACTAGCTTTGCTCGTAGTGATGCTTCCTAAGGCCCACTTGACTTCACCATCTAGGATGTCTGGCTCTAGGTGAGTGATCACACCTTCCTGGTTATCTGGTTCATGAAGATCTTTTTTGTATAGTTCTTCTGTGTATTATTGCCACTTCCTTTTAATATCTTCTGCTTCTGCTAGCTCATTACCATTTCTGTCCTTTATTGAGTCCATCATAGCATGAAATGTTACCTTGGTATTTCTAATTTTCTTGAAGAGATCTCTAGTCTTTTCCATTCTATTGTTTTCCTCTATTTCTTTGCACTTATCACTGAGGAAGGTTTTCTTATCTCTCCTTGCTATTCTTTGGAACCCTGCTTTCAAATGGGTATATCTTTCCTTTTGTCCTTTGCTTATCCTTCTCTTCTTTTCACAGCTATTTGTAAGGCCTCCTCACACAGTCATTTTAATTTTTTGCATTTCTTTTTCCTGATGATGGTCTTGATCACTGTCTCCTGTACAATGTCATGAACCTCAGTCCATAGTTCATCAGGCAATCTGTCTATCAGATCTAGTCCCTTACATCTATTTCTCATTTCCACTGTATAATCATAAGGGATATGATTTAGGTCATAACTTAATGGTTAGTGGTTTTCCCTACTTTCTTCAGTTTAATTATGAATTTAGCAATAAGGAGTTGATGATGTGAGAAACAGTCAGGTCCTGGTTGTTTTTGCTAAATGTATAGATCTTCTCCATCTTTGGCTGCAAAGAATATAATCAATCTGATATTGGTGTTGACCATCTGGTGATGTCTATGTGTAGAGTCTTCTCTTGTGTTGTCGGAAGAGGGTGTTTGTTATGACCAGTGTGTTCTCTTGGCAAAACTCTATTATCTTTTGCCCTGCTTCATTCTGTATTCTAAGGCCAAATTTCTATGTTATTCCAGGTGTTTCTTGTCTTCGTACTTTTGTATTCCAGTCCCCTATAATGAAAAGGACATCGTTTTGGGGTGTTAGTTCTAAAAGTTCTTGTAGATATTCATAGAGCTGATCAACTTCAGGTTCTTCAGTATTACTAACCTGGGCATATTCTTGGATAACTGTGATATTTAATGGTCTGCCTTAGAAATTGACAGAGACCATTCTGTCATTTTGAGATTTTGTTTTTGAGATATTCTACTTTACTTCAGCTATTTCCACCATTCTATCTTCCAGCTCATGTGTCCCTTCTTTGTTGTTTTGCCTCTGTTATTTTGCTATTGGTTCTCTCTAGCATATTTTTTTTTATTTCAGTTTTCGTATTGTTAATTGTCTGTTCTTTTTTTCTTCTAAGTTCATGCTAAAGATTTCTTGTTTCTTTTCAAATCTGTGCCTCCATTCTACTTATC
The DNA here is from genome assembly GCF_049115385.1 of Moschus berezovskii. Taxonomy (NCBI): domain Eukaryota; kingdom Metazoa; phylum Chordata; class Mammalia; order Artiodactyla; family Moschidae; genus Moschus; species Moschus berezovskii. The sequence continues at coordinate 7,879,950 of NC_142462.1, forward strand.
TGTGCCTCCAGTTTCTTTCAAAGTTTTCAATCATCTTTACAATCATTACTCTGAAATATTTTTCAGGTAAATTGCTTATTTTCTCTTAATTTGTTTGGTCTTGTGAGTTTTTACCATGCTTCTTCTCTTTCCATTTTGTTTAATTTACCATTTCTGGGATCTCCTTTTTGCAGGCTTCAAGGTCATAGTTCTTACTTGTGGAGTCTGTCCCCAGTGGGGAGAATTGTACAGTGCCTTGTGAAGGTTTTTCATGGGGGGAGACCGGCATCTGTGTTCTGGTCAATGGAGCTGGATCTCTCTAAAAGGCAGTGTTGCATCCAGTGGTGTTTGGGGTGGGGGAGTGGGCGGTCTATAAGCTTACTATGACTGAACAGCCTGTCTGCTAATGACAGGATTGTGTTCCAATTTTGAAAGTTATTTGACATGAGGCACTGGCACTGGATTTTGTTGGCCTTTGTGTGAGTCCAAGTCTTGGTGTTAAGATAAAGTCCTCTGGGAGGGCCCTGGCCAATTAATATTTCATGGGGTCAGGATTTTTCTGGTGGCCAAATGTCAAAGACATGGGTCTCCCAAGTCCTCAGAATTTCAGGCCTTAACCCCTTACTGGAGCACCAAGTCTCCACAATCCACACAACACAGAAGAGAAAAACAAAGAAATTGAAAAAAATCAAGCAAACATACAAACCAAAAAAGAGTGGACAGACAAAATCCCAAGACAAATGGTAAAAGCAACGTTAAACAGATAGGAACACACACAAAAACTTACACACTCACACTCACAGAAAGGAGAGAAAATAAAAAGAAAATGAAGAATAAAAAGAGGAACCAAAAAATAACAAATAATGGAATCAATAAGTGCATAAATGAAAACAAACACTAAAAACTAGAATAGCAAAAATATAGAACCAAAAACACAAGAAAACTGCAATATAATGAAAAGGTATTATAGCAATAGGTCTTCCATGGTGGCTCAGTGGTAAATAATCTGCTGCCAATTTAGGAGGCATGGGTTTGATCCCTGGGTTGGGAAGATATCCTAGAGAAAGAAATTCCAACTCATTCCAGTATCCTTGCCTGGGTAATCTCATGGACATAGGATCCTGGTAAGCTGTAGTCAATGAAGTCACCAAGAGTTAGACATGACTTAGAAAATAAAGAAAAGCAACGTTTAGAAATAGGAAAATAATTACACTTAAAAATGACAAAGTAAAAATTTAAAGTAAAAGATCAATAATAAAGAAAAAGAATAGAAGAAAAGAAAAAAGGCAAAAAAAGAAAATAGAATTGCAGTAAGAATGTTTTCCTTTGATATCAGCTGTCCTCCATTGCCAGTCTGCCTAATCTTGAAGTCCTCCAATATTGCTAGGAAGGTTTTTACACCTGCTGTCGGCTTTGTGGAGTCAGCTCAGACTCAGATCTGGCCTCACTCCAGCTTGTACCTTCTTCCTAAACCCACAATTGTCCTCAATGTCCACTGTTCCAAGCTAATTGTGGGAATTCAATCTGTTGCACCTGCACTTGCAGAAGTGCATTCCCTTCCTCTTTCATTTGACCCAATCTCTGTTTGTAGGCTGCCCTCCAGCATCTGTTCCCCACCCCAACAAGAAGGGAAGAAGGCCACAGATTACTAGGGCTCACTTGCTCAGTTCGGCTGAGGAGCAGGAGGGCTATGACAGCCACAGTTGGCATATGCAGGAGTGCCTATGGTGGTAGATGCCTATGTGAAGTTGCTACAGCCTGAGGCAGGTTGTGTACTATCCCAGGGAAACTAGCCCAGGGTCAATGGTTCCTCAGCAGAGCCAAGCTGCATAGGCTCCCAGGAAGTTATGTGCAGTTGTTTGTGCCTGCTCACAACTTGATGGCCTCTATAATGGCCATCATGCCCACCTCTGGGGTCTTAAACCACAGCCTTGTCTCACCCCCTGCCTCTGGCACTTGCTGCAGTCGTGGCTTATCCCACCTATGGCATTGACAAAAGTAGGATCATACAGTCTGCAAGTGCATGGAGTTAGAGGGTCCCCATGACAAAAATCTCTTGTCTCTCTGGCAGGCCAAGGCTTTTCCCTAGACTTCCTCAGCTGTGTTGTATGTACCCCCTCAATATCTTCAGAGCAGTCAACCCCAGTCCTCTTTCTGGGTTCCAATCCCCGAAGCCTGAACCTCAGCACCCAGCCCCTGCTCACTTCAGCAGGCATGCAAACAGCTTCTCTGGTAAGTGGTGGTCAGCACTGATCTCTGTGCTGAATTCTCTCCAATTTACTTTCCATGCACAGTCTGCACTCTTTGAGATTCTGAAGCTCCTCGCTGCTGTCCCAGCCTGTGAAGGTGATTCCAAATGTGCAGAAATTTCCTCTCCTTCACAGCTCCCTCCCTGAGGTACAGGACCCATCCTGTTTCCTTTGTCTGTTTGTTTTTTTCCCTCTTATTTTCCTACTGCTTTATGTGGAAATTAGCTTGCCTTTTTGGAAATTTGAGGTTTTCTTGCCAGTGTGCAGTATGTTTTCTGTAGGAGTTGTTCCAGATATACCTTTGATTTATTTGTGAGGAGGAAGATGATCTGCACATTTTACTCCTTTATCATCTTGAGAATCCCCCTAAATTATACATGATAGCAGTCAGTTATGAATTTTAAGACATAAATGTTAGATTTAATAATGAACAAACAGTATGGTTTATTAATAGCTTCTTAAATTACAGAATTATATAGAATTCTTCTTATATAGATTCTTCTGAAACTATAATATTTAGATAGCATTGATAGTTTTCAAAAACAAGAAGATAAAAATGTAAAAAGTATATATATGCATATATGTGCTTCCATAGTGGCTCAGTGGTAAAGAATCCACCTGTCAATGCAGGTGTTGTGGGTTCAATCCCTGGGTCAGGAAGATTTCCTAAAGACAAAATGGCAACCCACTCCAGTATTTTTGCTTGGAAAATCCAATGGACAGAGGAGCCTGGTGGGCTACAATCCATGGGGTTGCAATGAGTTGGACATGACCTAATGACTAAACAATAACAAATTTTAGAAATAGAAAAACAATTAAAAATAAAAGTATTAAGAAAGGAAAAAAAGTAGAAAGTAAAATTTAAGCCTTCATAATAAAGAAACAGCAACAGAATAAAACAAGGAAGAAAAAGGCACTAACATATACAGAGAGAGTTTCTGTAAGGAGAATATTTTCCCATGGCATCAGTTGCCCTCATCAGCCAGTCCGCGTCCTCTGGAAGTCCTCCAATATTTCTAGGAAGATCTATGAACCTGCTGTGGACACTGTGTGGTCAGCTTAGAGTCGGATTTTGCCTTACTCCAGGTTATACTTGCTTCCTAAATACACAATTGACCCCAAAGTCCACAGTCTCAAGCTAATTGCAGGGATTTAATCAGCTGTACCTATGCTTGCAGGCGTGAACTCCCTTCCTCTTCTTTGGTCACACAGTCACTGGTCCTCGGCTTTGGTTTGGCCCCATCTCTGTTTGTAGGTTGACCTCTGACATCTATTCTCTGCCCTGACAAGACGGGAAGAACACCTTAGTGACTGAGCATCAGTAGCTGCTACACACACACACACACACACACACACACACACACACACACATACATGTGGATTAGTGTGAAATTAAAAATTAATGTAACTAGCTGAAGAGACCTAAGTGGATAGCTTTCTATTTAAAATATCATCTATACTGTTCAAAACATATTATACAGAAGATTTAAAGCTTATTTTATTTACTGGTTCAATTTATCTATACTTCTATAGTTTTCATATCCTAACATATCTGTTTTGAAGGGTAATTGTGTGAACACAGACTCATGTGTTTGATCATCTGTCAAAACCACTAAGCAACAATAATATTCTTTATATATAAAAAAAAGGAGATTATGATGCCTTATGTTGAAAATCCAAAAATGTGAATAAACTAATCTTTTCACAAGATTCCTTTGACCAGCCAAAAATACTATCTAATACTTGTGGCGTACTAAAACAGTACAGTATTTTAACATAATTGCCACATAATTTAACATTTAAATTAAATAGATCAACAGTGGCAACCAAATCTGCATTAATCTTTCAATTTGTTTGTCATTCAAATAAGCCAGAAATATTAGAATAGAGCAAATAATATGAAACCCTGAGGCTAAAATTATTTAACACTATTTATCTCTTCCTAATATTCCCCTATGGGGCTTCCCTGGTGGCTCAGATGTTAAAGCGTCTGCCTCCAATGCGGGAGACCCGGGTTCGATCCCTGGGTCGGGAAGATCCCCTGGAGAAGGAAATGGTAACCTACTCCAGTATTCTTGCCTGGAGAATCCCATGGACGGAGAAGCCTGGTAGGCTACAGTCCACGGGGTCGCAAAGAGTCAGACACGACTGAGCGATGGAATGGAATGGAATGGAATATGCCCCTATAACAGTGACAATCTAATTTATCCATGTCTTGAACTCTTCTCTGACATAATTATGATATTTAGACACAGGGAATTCTTTCAAACTCACTTTTAATAGGAACATAATGTGAATAGGCAATTAGCTTTATTAAATTTTGAAATAATAAAAAAAATGTAAAATAAATTGAAGATGCTGAGAGACTTGGGTAAAGTAGAAGGACAACCCCAAGGACTCAATAGTATAACAAAGAGTTCCCTTGCAGAGACTAACCTGAGGCAAATCATGTCAACTTCCACAAGCACCATGAATCTGCAGGAAGGATTCATGCAGCCGGGTTGTGTTTCTGTATCTTCCATATCTGTGCTCTGGAGCTGTGAGTGAGATGAGTCACCAATCATTTTACACAGCAAGTGTAAAATCACTTGTCCACTTTGTCACTGCTTTTATTTTGAACTATCCAATGTTTTGAACAGATTCAAGGAAGTTTATAAAAGTACATTATATTGCACCATCTTGCAATTAGCCCTGCATCCATAATTTAATTTCTGGAAATATCAAACTTGGTTAAATATTTGATTTATATGACTTGTATAAACATTATCCCTGTTTGTCTAATAAATGAAAACATACTTGACTTTTAAATTTATGACACACAGACACTCACTTCAAGATGGTGACTTATTTATAGGCAAAGAATTGAATGCTACAATTAAGTAGAAACATTCACTTTGATGACTATTTGTTCAGAAAAGTAAGAAACAGACTAAAACATTATATAATACTGTCAGCATAGTATAACTTTTAAAAAGCCTCCTTTGAAGTTGATACAGAGGAAAAGAAATCTTCCCAAGGTCAGTAGAGGCGGTGCTACAAGAGTATAGACATCAATCCCACTTCCTGTGTTAGTAAAGTGAAAGTGAAAGCTGCTTAGTCATGTCCAGCTCCTATACAATCCATGGACTTCTCCAGGACAGAATTCTGGAGTAAGTAGCCTTTCCTTCTCCGGGGGATCTTCCCAACCGAGGGACTGAACCCAGGTCTTCTGCATTGCAGGCAGATTCTTTACCAGCTGAGCCACTAGAAAAGCCCAAGAATACTGGAGTGTGTAGCCTATGCCTTCTCCAGTTAATCTTCCCAGCCCAGCCATCACAGGTGGATTCTTTACCAACTGAGCTATCAGGGAAGCTCAGTTGGTAGTAAGGTCATGCTTAAAATCTTGCATGCTAGGCTTCAGCATTACATGAACCAATAACTTCCAGATGTCCAACCTGGGTTTAGAAAAGGCAGAGGAATCAGAGATCAAATTGATAACATTTGCTGGATCATAGAGAAAGCCAGGAAATTCCAGTAAAACATCTACTTCTGTTGCATTGATTAGCTAAAGCTTTTGACTGTGTGGATCATAGCAAACTGTGGAAAGCTCTTAAAAAATGGGAATATCAAATCATCTCACCTGTCTCCTGAGAAATCTGTATGCAGATCAAGAAGCAGCAGTTAGAATTCTGCACAGAACAAATGATCTGTTCAGGATTGAGAAAGGAGTAGGACAGGGCTGTCAGTTGTCACCCTGTTTATTTAACTTATGCCATGAGCTGCTGCTGCTAAGTCACTTCAGTTGTGTCCGACCCTATGTGACCACTTAGACGCAGCCCACCAGGTTCCTCTGTCCCTGGAATTCTCCAGGCAAGAATACTGGAGTGGGTTGCCATTTTCTTCTCCATTTTCTTCTACCATGAGCACATCATGAGAAATGCCATGCTGGATAAGTTAAAAGCCGAAATCAAGATAGAAGGGAGAAACATTAAAAACCTCAGATAAGCAGATGCTATTACTTTAAGGAGAGCAAGTGAAGAGGATCTAAAGAACCTCTTAATGCAGGTGAAGGAGAAGAGTGAAATGGCATAAAAGTAAATATTAAAAAAAAAACAAAAAACTAAGTTCATGGCATCTGACCCCATTACTTCATGGCAAATAGAAAGGGAAAACATGGAAGCTGTGATGACAGATTTCCTCTTCTTGGGCTCTAAAATCACTGCGGATGGTGACTGCATTCATGAAACAAGAAGAGGATTGCTTCTTAGCAGGAAAGATATGACAAAGTTAGACAATGTGTTGAAAAGCAGCTACATCACTCTGCCAACAAAAGTCCATACAGTCAAGGCTAGTTCAGTTCAGTCGCTCAGTCGTGTCCGACTCTCCGCGACCCCATGAATCACAGCACGCCAGGCCTCCCTGTCCATCACCAACTCCCGGAGTTCACTCAAACTCATGTCCACAGAGTCGGTGATGCCATCCAGCCATCTCTTTCTCTGTCGTCCCCTTCTCCTCCCGCCCCCAACCTTTCCCAGCATCAGAGTCTTTTCCAGTGAGTCAACTCGTCGCATGAGGTGGCCAAAGTATTGCAGCTTCAGCTTTAGCATCAGTCCCTCCAATGAACATCCAGGATTGATCTCCTCTAGAATGGACTGGTTGGATCTCCTTGCAGTATAAGGGACTCTCAAGAGTCTTCTCCAACACCACAGTTCAAAAGCATCGATTCTTCGGCGATCAGCTTTCTTCACAGTCCAACTCTCACATCCATACATGACCACGGGAAAAACCATTGCCTTGACTAGACGGACCTTGGTTGGCAAAGTAATGTCTCTGCTTTTTAATATACTATCAAGGTTGGTCATCACTTTCCTTCCAAGGAGCAAGCGTCTTTTAATTTCCTGGCTGCAATCAGCATCTGCAGTGATTTTGGAGCCCAAAAAAATAAAGTCTGACACTGCTTCCACTGTTTTTCCATCTATTTCCCATGAAATAATGGGACCAGATGCCATGATCTTTGTTTTCTGAATGTTGAGCTTCAAGCCAACCTTTTCACTCTCCTCTTTCACTTTCATCAAGAGGCTTTTGAGTTCCTCTTCACTTTCTGCCATAAGGGTGGTGTCATCTGCATATCTGAGGGTATTGATATTTCTCCCAGCAATCTTGATTCCAGCTTGTGCTTCTTCCAGCCCAGCGTTCCTCATGATGTACTCTGCATATAAGTTAAATAAGCAAGGTGACAATATACAACCTTGACGTACACCTTTTCCTATTTGGAACCAGTCTGTTGTTCCATGTCCAGTTCTAACTGTTGCTTCCTGACCTGCATACAGGTTTCTCAAGAGGCAGGTCAGGTGGTCTGCTATTCCCATCTCTTTCAGAATTTTCCACAGTTTACTGTGATCGACACAGTCAAAGGCTTTGGCATAGTCAATGAAGCAGAAATAGATGTTTTCTGAAACTCTCTTGCTTTCTCCATGATCCAGCGGATGTTGGCAATTTGATCTCTGGTGCCTCTGCCTTTTCTAAAACCTGCTTGAACATCTGGGAGTTCACGGTTTACATACTGCTGAAGCCTGGCTTGGAGACTTTTGAGCATGACTTTACTAGCGTGTTAAATAAGTGCAATTGTGCGATAGTTTGAGCATTCTTTGGTATTGCCTTTCTTTGGGATTGGAATGAAGACTGACCTCTTCCAGTCCTGTGGCCACTGCTGAGTTTTCCAAATCTGCTGGCATATTGAGTGCAGCACTTTCACAGCATCATCTTTCAAGGCTTGAAATAGCTCAACTGAAATTCCATCACCTCCACTAGCTTTGTTAGTAGTGATGCTTTCCAAGGCCCACTTGACTTCACATTCCAAGATGTCTGGCTCTAGGTCAGTGATCATGTTATCGTGACTATCTTGGTTGTGAAGATCTTTTTTGTACAGTTCTTCTGTGTATTCCTGCCACCTCTTCTTAATATCTTCTGCTTCTGTTAGGTTCATACCATTTCTGTCTTTTATCGAGCCGATCTTTGCATGAAATGTTCCCTTGGAATCTCTGATTTTCTTGAAGAAGTCTCTTGTTTTCCCTATTCTGTTGTTTTCCTCTGTTTCTTTGCATTGATCACTGAGGAAGGCTTTCTTATCTCTCCTTGCTCTTCTTTGGAACTCTGCATTCAAATGCTTATATCTTTCCTTGTCTCCTTTGCTTTTCACCTCTCTTCTTTTCACAGCTATTTGTAAGGCCTCCTCAGACAGCCATTTCACTCTTTTGCTTTTCTTTTCCATGGGGATGGTCTTTGTCCCTGTCTCCTGTACAATGTCACGAACCTCCGTCCAGAGTTCATCAGGCACTCTATCAATCAGATCTAGTCCCTTAAATCTATTTCTCACTTCCACCGTATAATCATAAGGGATTTGATTGAGGTCATATCTGAATGGTCTAGTGGTTATCCCTACTTTCTTCAATTTAAGTCTGAATTTGGCAATAAGGAGTTCATGATCTGAGCTACAGTCTGCTCCTGGTCTTGTTTTCGCTAACTGTATACAGCTTCTCCATCTTTGGCTGCAAATAATATAATCAGTCTGATTTCAGTGTTGACCATCTGGTGATGTCCATGTGTAGAGTCTTCTCTTGTGTTGTTGGAAGAGGGTGTTTGCTATGACCAGTGCGTTCTCTTGACAAAATTCTATTAGCCTTTGCCCTGCTTCATTCCGTGCTCCAAGGCCAAATTTGCCAGTTACTCCAGGTGTTTCTTGACTTCCTACTTTTGCATTCCAGTCCCCTATAATGAAAAGGAGATCTTTTTTGGGTGTTAGTTCTAAAAGGTCTTGTAGGTCTTCATAGAACCGATTAACTTCGGCTTCTTCAGCATTACTGGTTGGGGCATAGGCCTGGATTACTGTAATATTGAATGGTTTGCCTTGGAAACGAACAGAAATCATTCTGTCATTTTTAAGATTGCATCCAAGTACTGCATTTCGGACCCTTTTGTTGACCATGATGGCTACTCCATCTCTTCTAAGGGATTCCTGCCCACAGTAGTAGATATAATGGTCATCCGAGTTAAATTCACCCATTCCAGTCCATTTTAATTCACTGATTCCTGGAATGTCTACGTTCACTCTTGTCATCTCCTGTTTGACAACTTCCAATTTGCCTTGATTCATGGACCTAACATTCCAGGTTCCTATGCAATATTGATCTGTATAGCATCGGATCTTGCTTCTATCACTGGTCACATCCACAATTGGGTATTGGTTTTGCTTTTGCTCCATCCCTTTATTCCTTCTATAGTTATTTCTCCACTGAGCTCCAGTAGCATCCTGGGCACCTACCGACCTGGGGAATTCCTCATTCAGTATCCTATCATTTTTCCCTTTGTTACTGTTCATGGGGTTCTCAAGGCAAGTATACTGAAGTGGTTTGCCAGTCCCTTCTCCAGTGGACCACATTCGGCTGTGGTCCATGTTATCAGATCGGCTAGTTTCCTGTGATTATGATTTCAGTGTGTCTGCCCTCTGATGCCCCCTCACAATACCTACCGTCTTATTTGGGTTTCTCTTACCTTGGTCGTGGAAAATCTCTTCACAGCCGCTCCTTCAAAGTGCAGCCACTGTACCTTACCTTGGACGAGGGGTATCTCCTCAAGGCCACCCCTCCTGACCTTGAACGCAGAGTAGCTCCTCTCGGCCCTCCTGTCCCCGCGCAGCCACCGCCTGTTGGACATGGGGTAGCTCCTCTCGGCCGCCGGCCCTGGCCTCAGGCGTGGGGTTGCTCTTCACGGCCGCACCTCTTTGCGTGGTTCGTTGCGCCAGGGCCGGCGTCTCTCGCGTCGCGTCTGCGCTAAGTCAAGGCTAAGGTCTTCCTAATGGTCACATGCAGTTGTGAGAACTGGCCTGTAGTGAAGGCAGAGCACCAAAGAATTGATGCCTTCAAACTGTGGTTCTGGAGAACACTTTTGAGAGTCCTTTGGACATGGAGATCAAACCAGTCAATCTTTCAGAAAATCAGCCCTGAATATTCATTGAAAAATGTGATGCAGAAACTGAAGTTCTAATACTTTGTCTGATGAAAACAGTTGACTCATTGGAAAAGTTTCTGATGCTGGGAAAGACTGAGGGCAGGAGGTAAAGAGGGAATCAGAGGATGAGATGGCTGGATGTTATCACAAATGCCATTTTTTTATTCAGAGTTTCAGTTAAGTTCAGTTCAATTCAGTCGCTCAGTAGTGTCCGACTCTTTGCAACCCCGTGAATCACAGCATGCCAGGCCTCCCTGTCTATCACCAATTCCCGGAGTTCACTCAAACTCATGTCCATCTAGTCGGTGATGCCATCCAGCCATCTCATTCTCTGTCGTCCCCTTCTCCTCCCGCCCCCAATCCTTCCCAGCATCAGAGTCTTTTCCAGTGAGTCAACTCTTCGCATGAGGTGGTCAAAGTATTGGAGTTTCAGCTTTAGCATCAGTCCTTCCAATGAACACCCAGGAGTGATCTCCTTCAGAGTTTAAAAATTCTAATTTATTTCTTTTTTAAATTTATTTATTTATTTTACTTTACAATATTGTATTGGTTTGCCATACATTGACATGAATCTGCCCTGGGTGGACATGTGTTCCCCATCCTGAACACCCCTCCCACCTCACTCCCCATCCCATCCCTCTGGGTCACCCCAGTGCACCAGCCCCAAGAACCCTGTATCATGCATCGAAACTGGACTGGCGATTCGTTTCACATATGATACTTTACATGTTTCAATTACATTCTCCCATATCATCCCGGCCTTGCCCTCTCCCACAGAGTCCAAAAGACTGTTCAATACATCTGTGTCTCTTTTGCCAAACACCAATTGATGCCTGAGTCATAAGCTTTATTTACATTTGTCTGCAGCATCATTTACGTGTGAAATATACAAGTACAACTTAAACCAAACAAAATCATAATCATTTGAATTGTCTTTAAGCTACAATTAGCTAAATTTATAACCAACGATAATATGTTGAATCTAGAAGATCATCTGGGCAATTTAGAAAGTGGACTTTAAAAAAGTCTGAGGCACAATTACAAGAGAATAAAAGTTCTTGTGCAGCCTACAATAAATGTAGAAAAAATGTAATTGGGATTTGTTGGTGTTGTTCAGTTGCTCAGTCGTGTCTGTGACACCATAGGCTGCAGCACGCCAGGCTTCCCTGCATTTCACCATCCTCCAGAGATTGCTCAAACTCATGTCCATTGAGTTGGTGATGCCATCCAATCATCTCATCCTCTGTTGTCCCCTTTTCCTCTTGCCTTCAATCTTTTCCAGCATCGGGGCATTTTCCAATGAGTCAATTCTTCACTTCAGGTGTCCAAAGTATAGGAGTTTCAGTTCCAGCATCAGTCCTTGGGCAAACTTCAGGAGATGGTGAGGACAGGGAAAACTGCCTTGCTTCAGTCCATGGGTTTGCATAGAGTCAGACATGACTGTGTGACTGAACAACAACAACATATACCTAGCTGAGATAGATAAATATATGAAAGATGAATGTGCTTTTGCTTAGCTGCTCAGTTCAGTTCAGTCGCTCAGTGGTGTCTGACTCTTTGCAACCCCATGAATCACAGCACGCCAAGCCTCCTTGTCCATCACCAACTCCCGGAGTTCACTCAAACTCATGTCTGTCGAGTCAGTGATGCCATCCAGCCATCTCATTCTCTGTCGTCCCCGTTTCCTCCCGCCCCCAATTGCTTCCAGAATCAGAGTCTTTTCCAGTGAGTCAACTCTTCTCATGAGGTGGCCAAAGTATTGGAGTTCCAGCTTTAGCATCAATCCTTCCAATGAACACCCAGGACTGATCTCCTTTAGAATGGACTGGTTGGATCTCCTTGCAGTCCAAGGGACTCTCAAGAGTCTTCTCCAACACCACAGTTCCAAAGTATCAGTTCTTCGGCGATCAGCTTTCTTCACAGTCCAGCTCTCACAACCATACATGACTACTGGAAAAACCATAGCCTTGACTAGACGGACCTTTGTTGGCAAAGTAACGTTTCTGCTTTTTAATATGCTATCTAGGTTGGTCATAATTTTCCTTTCAAGGACTAAGTGTCTTTCAATTTCATGGCTGCAATCAGCATCCACAGTGATTTTGGAGCCCCCCAAAAATGAAGTCTGACACTGTTTCTCCATCTATTTCCCATGAAGTGATGGGACCAGATACCATGATCTTAGTATTCTGGATGTTGAGCTTTAAGCCAACTTTTTCACTCTCCTCTTTCACTTTCATCAAGAGGCTTTTTAGTTCCTCTTCACTTTCTGCCATAAGGGTGGTGTCATCTTCATATCTGAGGTTATTTATATTTCTCCCAGCAATCTTGATTCCAGCTTGTGCTTCTTCCAGCCCAGCGTTCCTCATATAGCTTCGTTGCTCAGTCATGTCCAACTCTTTGCAACACTTTGGACTATATACTTCCAGATTCCTCTGTCCATGGGGATTCTTCAGGCAGGAATACTGAAGTGAGTCGCCATGCTTTCCTCAAGAGAATCTTCCCAACCCAGGGATCGAACTCAGGTATCCTGCATTTAGGGTCGATTCTTCACCAGTTTAGTTACCAGATACATATAATAGATGGATTGATAGAGCTAGAGATGTACAAATATATATTCCAATTGCTTTCCCCATTGCACTGCATCTCCCCTGACCTGGTCTAGCACATCCTTGCCTGGCCTCTTATAGCACCTTTTCTCTACCTGCTGTCCCTGTTTCTCTTTCTCAACCCTTGATTTTGTTATTGACCTACAATCAGTGAGTCTTTATCATGAACATCAGATCATGTCAACCATCTTGCAAACCTCTCCAATGGCTTTCATTTCACTCAGCTTAAGTCTCAAAACTGCTAGACTGATGTGCAACTAGGATGAATGTACATCCCAGTTTGCTTGGAGCAACCAGATTCTCGCCAGTTTCTGGTCAAAATCATTAGTCCTTTCATTCTTAAAAGTGATATTTCCTAGGGCTACGTTTTGTGACCAATCTCCATGGGCCCTTTGCAATCTGCCTCTGATCCAGCTTTCTCTCCATCTCTCCCTCCAGGGATGCGCCCATCTGCTATTCTTTAATTTTATGTGGGGAGATCTGTCCTGGTTGCCCTTCCATTCACTCTTCCATGAGGCTGGGACACTCATCATTCAGCTCTCTAGGTGTCCTCTCACAGCACTGTCAATTCTTTACTTCCAAACGTCATTCTCAAGGAGCCTTCACTAGCCATCCTACCCCCACTTTGCCACTCTTAAGAATTTTTCTCTAGTGAACTTCTTAGCACTCATCAATATGTGTATCTACCTCTATTGGATATTGTCGAAAATAGATTAATTGATATGTTTATCCTATTTTTCTAATGTCTTGCTCATGGTAAATTCTAAATAATCACTTCATGAATGAATGAATGGATATGCAGACTAATCTTTTTTATTTCTAAAAAAAAATTTTTTTATTAAAGTATAGTTGCTTAACAGTGTTGTGTTACTTTCAGGAATACAGCAAAGTGATTCAATTATACGTATAATACATATATCTATTCTTTTTCAAATTAGTTTCCCAATTAGTTATCTATTTTAAATACAGTAGTGTGTACATGTCAATCCCAAATCTTCTCCCACCCTTCCCCCTGGTAACCAATAGTTTGTTCTCTAAGTTTGTGACTCTGTTTCTGTGTTATAAGTAAGTTCATTAAAAAAAAAAAAAATCTATTATACTTTAGCTGCCTTGTTGCTTGCTCTTTGCTTTGTGATCAGACTAGCACTTTTCACACTTACCTTTATTTATCCTATGTTCAGATTATAAGGAATCAATAACTACAGGAGATGTTCACAGTAAAGCACAATGTTACAGAAGCAATGTTCTTTAAACTCACTTTATTTTAAAACAGCTATTTCAATTTTCTGCATTGTACTTCATTATAATATTATTGCTAATAGGTAAACACTATTTTAATTTCAGTTCAGTTCAGTTGCTCAGTCGTGTCCGACTCTTTGTGACCCCATGAATCACAGCACGCCAGGTCTCCCTGTCTATCACCAACTCCCGGAGTTCACTCAAACTCATGTCCATCGAGTCGGTGATGCCATCCCACCATCTCATTCTCTGTCATCCTCTTCTCCTGCCCCCAATCCCTTCAAGCATCAGAGTCTTTTCCAGTGAGTCAACTCGTCACATGAGGTGGCCAAAGTATTGGAGTTTCAGCTTTAGCATCAGTCATTTTAATTTACTTAGCATTAGTTAAAGTCCGTGTGGGCTTAATTCCCCAAACATTTATTGACTGGCTACCATATGCTGGGTACTGGAGATGTATTAGTGAACAAAGTAGATAAGCCATACACTCTTTGACAGTTTTCAGTATGGCAAAACAGCACATTAGATAATTTGTGTAGATACTCAAAAAAGAGTTATGTGTTATCAAGAGATTTGATAATGGGGCTTCACTGATAGCTCAGTTGGTAAAGAATCCGTCTGCAGTTCAGGAGATCTGGGTTTGATTCCTGGGTCAGGAAGATCCCCGGAGGAGGGATAGGCTACCCACTTGAGTATTCTGGCCTGGAGAATTCCATGGACTGTACAGTCCATGGGGTCCCAAAGAGTCAGACACGACTGAGCGACTTTCACTTCAATGTAGGGTTTGAATGAAAAAGAAGAAAAAAAATGCAAAAATTCTGGCTGGAAACCTTACAAAAGTAAAGCTGTAATAAATCTCATTGGAAGACTATGGACGGAGCAGAATGGCAAGGCATGGCGTTCAAGTTTGAGTATGTGCGGCCACATTGTTTCTTTTAAAATTTACTTGTTTGCTTTTTTGACCAACTCCCACAGTTAGTGGATATCTCTGTTCCCCACCTGAGGATCCAGATTGGGTCCCTTGCAGAAGTGTGGCATTTCAACAGCGGGGCAGCCAATGAAGTTCCTCTCTCTCTCTCTCTCTCTCTTTTTTTTTTTAATGTATAATTCTATTCCATTTTGTTTTTTAATCTTAAATGCATATCTGAAATCAATCATAGAATTCACAGCCACTGGTTCTATGATATTTGCCTTTCCCAAAATTTATCTAGTATTTTGACAGTTTAGTTCCCAATATTCTGTAATTTTTATTTCTAACTTTCATGCCTATTGTTGCTTTCATTTTTTCACTTCCTAGTTTCCTATGTAGCTTTCTGTCTAATTTCTACTAAATTGTCTTCTATTTCACTAATTGTCTCAAACTATGCTTAATCTGTTAGTAATGATTACACTGAGTTCACAAATGTATGAAACCATATTCCAGGTATGCACTGCACACACACGCAAATACACACATCCATTTCTAGAAATTTTGTTGTCCCTTTATTCTAAATGTGCCCATTTTTTCTCTGACATTTTTTCCAAGATTCAATTTAATTCACTTAATATAAAAATATTTAAATCTTTATAATATTACTTTATGCAGTTGACACTTGAACAACACATGTTTGAACTGCATGGGCCCACTAACATATAGATTTTTTTTTTTTTTTCCCAGTAAATACAAAGAGCACTACACTATCTGTGGTTTGTGGAATCTGCCAATACAGAACCATGGCTCATAGTGCTGACAATGGGAGTTCAGCATCCAGGGCAGATCCTGGAACCGGAACCGATTCCCCACTTATTCTGAGAGACAACTATGTTTATATTTTATCTAATAATTTGTCTATATGATTTCTGATAATACTAGTGTGTATTTTGAAGGATGAACATAAATTATCGATTTTTTGTTGATTTTCGATAACATATTTTTTTAAATTGAATTTTGGAGATAGTTGAGATTTATATACAGTTCTGAGAAATAATCCAAAGAGGTTCCATGTACCATTTGCTCTAATGGTAGCATCTTTCAAAACTACAAGTACTGTATCACAGCCTAGATATTGGCATTGACACGGTCCCAGTCCAAGCTCGTTTACTCACCACAGGGATTCCTCATGTGCTCTCCATGGCCACAACCATCTCCCTTCCTTCATCTCTCTCTCTCCCTAGCTTTGAACGCACTAATCACTAGCCTGTTCTCAATTTCTACAATTTTGTCATTATAAACAGTATATATTTTTGTAAATGGAACCATACAGTTTGTAACCTTTGACCTTTTCACTAAACTTAATTGTGTGGAGATTCCATGTTGTTACATGTGTCAATATTCCAGTCTCTTTTATTGTTGAATAGTGTTCTATGATATGGTTTACCAGAGTATAAACGATCATCCATTCGATGATATCTATATAGTTTTCAATTTTTGACTATTACAAATAAAATTATTTTGAGAATTAACACACAAGTTTTTGAATGAGCATAAGTTTCTGGTCTTCTGAGATAAATATCCAGTAGAGGAACTGCTAGATTTATGGCTGTTCTATGGTTTTTCTTAAAGAAACAGTCTGAATGTTTTTTCACAGTGTGATCAGTAATGTATAATTTATTCATTTCCTCTGTGTCCTCATAAGAATTTTGTGTTGTCACTATTTATTATTATTATTTCAGTCATTCAAATAAGTCTTAATGTGGTTTTAATTTGCATATCCCTTATGGGTAATGTAGCTGGATATCTTTTTGTATGTTTATTGATATCTGTGTACATTCTTCATTAAATTCTCTGTTCACATGAACAGAGTCCATGTATTAGTTGATTGCTTTTATTTTTGTTTTTCTGTTGAGTTTCTAGTTATATATCTGAAAATATAGTTTTCAGATTAAGAAATTAATCTGGGAGATTTGCCTGGTGGTCCAATTCTTAAGATTTTGCCTTAGAGTGCAGGGCTGTGGGTTTGATCCCTTGTCGAAGAGTTAAGATCTCACATGCCTCATAGCTAAAAAAAATAAAAAAGTAAAACAGTAACAGTGTTGTAGCAAATTCAATAAATACTAAAAAAATGATCCACATCAAAAGAATCTTGAAAAAAAGAAATTAATCTGGAAGTTATTCTGGAAGCTGAGCTTTATCTTTGGCAATTTTGTGATAATAATATTAAGAGGATGAGACAAACTATAGATAAGGAGAAAATACTAGTATATAATGCCAGTTCATATTACATATACTAGAATATACTTTATTAGACAATTAGTATATATCATATATTATAATGTATATGTATTAGTTATATATCTTATTCCATTGTAATATATGGGTCAAAAATATTTTATCACTCTATAGATTATTCTAATTCTCTTAATATGGTGATTCACAGAACAAAACTGTTTAATTTCTATAAGATCTGGTTTATTAATTTTCCTTTAAATAGATGATACTTTTGGTATCAATTCTAACATTTCTCTGCCTAGTATTGCATTTCAACTTTTTCTTCTGATTTCTAAAAGTTTTGTAGTTTTTATTTTACATTTAGGCCCATGATTTAGTCTGAGTTAATTTTTATATGACATAAGAGTTAATCAAGGGTTTTTTGTGTTTGTTTTTCTCATGGTTATTATTGCCTGCTACTGTTGTTTTTGTTCAGTCCATAAATTGTGTCTGATTCTTTGCAACCCCACGCATTCCAGAATGCTGTGCTTCTCTGTCCTCCAGAATCTCTCAGGGTTTGCTCAAATTCATGTCCATTGAGTCAGTGATGCTATCCAGCCATCTTATCTTCTGCTGCCCACTTCTTTTTTGCCTTCAATCTTTCTCAGCATCAGGGGCTCTTCTAATGGGTTGGCTCTTCTTATCAGGTGGCCAAAGTATTGGAGCCTCAACAATAGCATCAGTCCTTCCAAAGGATCTTCAGGGTTGATTTCTTTAGGATTTACTGGTTTGATCTCCTTGCTGTCCAAGGGACTCTTGAGAAACTTCTCCAGCACCACAATTTGAAAGCATCTGTTCTTCAGTACTCATCCTTCCTTATGGTCTCTCATATACGTACGTGACTACTGGTAAAGCCATCAGTTCAGTTCAATTCAGTTCATTCGCTCAGTCGTGTCCAACTCTCTGCGACCTCATGAATCACAGCACGCCAGGCCTCCCTGTCCATCACCAACTCCCGGAGTTCACTCAAATTCATGTCCACAGAGTTGGTGATGCCATCCAGCCATCTAATTTTCTGTCGTCCCCTTCTCCTCCCGCCCCCAGTCCCTCCCAGCATCAGAGTCTTTTCCAGTGAGTCAACTCGTTGAATGAGGTGATCAAAGTATTGCAGTTTCAGCTCTAGCATCAGTCCTTCCAATGAACACCCAGGATTGATCTCCTTTAGAATGGACTGATTGGATCTCCTTGCAGTCCAAGGGACTCTCAGGAGTCTTCTCCAGCACCACAGTTCAAAAGCATCAGTTCTTCGGTGATCAGCTTTCTTCACAGTCCAACTCTCACATCCATACATGACCACTGGAAAAACCATAGCCTTGACTAGACGGACCTTGGTTGGCAAAGTAATGTCTCTGTTTTTTAATATACTATCAAGGTTGTTTTGACTATATGGAACTTGGCAAAGTGATGTCTCTGCTTTTTAGTATGCTGTCTAGTTTTTTCATAGTACTCCTTTTATTATTTTTTTACATAAATATCCTACCATTTACTTATATTTATTTATTTAAATTTATTTATTTTAATTGGAGGCTAATTACTTTACATTAGTGTATTGGTTTTGCCATACATTGACTTGAATCTTCCCCAGGTGTACCTATGTTCCCCATCTTGAACCCCCATCCCACCTCCCTCCCCATCCCATCCCTCTGGTTCATACCAGCACACCAGCCCCGGGCATCCTGCATCATGCATCGAACGTGGACTGGCGATTCATTTCACATATGATAATATACAAGTTTCAGTGCCCTTCTCCCAAATCATCCCACCCTCACCCTCTCCCACAGAGTCCAAAAGACTGTTCTATATATCTGTGTCTCTTTTGCTGTCTCGTATACAGGGTTATCGTTATCATCTTTCTAAATTCCATATATATGCATTAATATACTGTATTGGTGTTTTTCTTTTAATTTCATGGCTGCAGTCACCATCCACTGTGATTTTGGAGCCCAAGAAGATCTGTCTCTGATTCCACTTTTTCTCCTTCTATTTGTCATGAAATGATGGGACTAGATGTCACAATCTTAGTTTTTCTGTTTGTTTTTTTTTTTTTTTTAATGTTGAGTTTTAAGCCAGATTTTTCATTCTCCTCTTTCACCCTTATCAAGAGGTTTAGTTCCTCTTCACTTCCTGCCATTACAGTGGTATCATCTGCACATCTGTGTTGTTGATATTTCTCCTGGCAATCCTGATTTCAGCCTGGCATTTTACATGATGTACTCTTGCATGTAAGTTAAATAAGCAGGATGACAATATACAGCCTTGTTATGCTCTTTTCTCAAATTTGAACCAGTTAGTTTTTCTGTGTCCAGTTCTAACTGGTGCTTCTTGACCCATATACAGATTTCTCAGAAGACAGGTAAGGTGGTCTGGTAATCTCATCTCTAGAAGAATTTTCCACAGTTTGTTGTGATCCATACAATCAAAGGCATCAGCGTATTTTTGCCTATACACATACAGTTACTCTCACTTCATTTGAAATTCTACCCTTTTCCCGTTGAACTGCTTTTGCCTCTTTGTCAAAATTTGAATATATATATTAATATAAATACCTAACTGAAAACATTTATTTATATGAATAAATTTATATGAGTATTATATGAATATATGTCAAAAGAGCCTGACATACTGTGCATTGGTATTTGGGCTCTCAATCAAATTCCTTTTTTAAATTATGAAATCTTTTTGTCCTCATATTAGTTACTTTTATCTGAAGGGACATTTAGGTAGTTGAGTTGCATTAGCTTTTTATCTTTTTTGGAAAATCTATTTCTGGGCTTATATTTTGCTAATTAAAATTGTTATTTTTTTCACACGTAATTATTAAAGCATATTTTCTGAAACTTACATTTATTTATTATTTGATTGGAGAATAATCTGGGTTTTGTTTAATTTCTTTTATTTGGTTTTATATCTTTCTCTGATGACCTTTATTTTTATTATAGTAATGAATCTATATGCTACAGATTATCACGTTGATTATAATATTCTGCATGTTAGTACCCCACAATACGTATTTGGACAATGAACTTCCTATTGAGTTGTTTAGTTGCTAAATCGTGTCTCACTCTTTTGTGACCTCATGGACTGTAGCCCACAAGTTTCCTCTGTCCATGGGATTTCCCCAACAAGAATACTGGAGTGGGTTGCCATTTCCTTCTCCAGGGGATCTTTCTGACCCGGAGATTGAACCCATGTCTCCTGCATTGGCAGGCAGGGTTTTTTCCACTGAGCTTTCCCCAGTTACATACTAGAAAAATCTCTAGTATGAGTGGAAATTTGGGTTGGTTAGTGCATGAATTCTAACTAAACTAAAAACTTTATTTCAGGTGCTTAATATAGTATTTTTATTGCCCAAAGCCCACTGTATCTGTGGTACTTTAATTAATTTACATCAAATTGGTCTCTTGTTATTCAACAGATTCCAAACCTCATTTCCAGAGATACTGAATCATTATGCTGAGATTTAAATCTCATATTTCTATACATAAAATGTCCTCCAGTTGATTCCGATGCAAATATTCTCAGGTTCATTTTTCATGGAATTTGCCAATATTAAGCCTTTGGGGAGTTACATATGGTTTGCTTTAAAACACAGATTCACAATAGAAATTTTTTTGTATAAAATATCTTGAACACAGAGGCTCTGAGGGGTTTATAAACAGAGTCATGGTTCTTCAGTGGCTGGTATCCACCACCTGCACCAAACTATTCAGAACAGAGTTTATGACCCAGGATCATCAAAAGACAAAACTTAACTTCCAGAAAAACAGTTCAGTTGTCACAGGAGAGAAATAATCCAATTCATTTCCTATCAAGAAGGCAACAGTGAAGAAAAATGAATCTTTAGGTCAAAATTCTTGGGTTTAAAGGTGAGTTATTTTGTTACTATAAGAATCAGTTTAGGAAATTCCCTCAATCTTTCCACGATTCTTATTGACATACATGTAAAATAAAATAAGTACCACAATAAATTGAGCAACTCTGGACAAACTTGATTGCCACATGGAGTAGAATAGCAGCACTCAGTCATATATTATAATAGAAATGGGGTTCTAAATCCATTCCTCTACTGTTAGAATAACTCTTGACCTTTCAGTGAGACTATTATTAATGTGTTAGTTAATACATCAGCTGTCTCAAATGTAGATAGCAACCAAATGGTGCACTTTACCTCAGAACTGAAAGCTTTCTGAACAGCTCCTGCATAACCCTGAGAGGGTTTCATTTTACCAGAGACATTTCCTTCACAGGAAGACCATAGACCTCTTTCTTAGCAGAGATTGGAAAGCATCTAAATCTAGTAACAAAAAATGACCTTATAGGCAACTTGTATCTCTGGTCTCCAGAACCAATATTAGGGAGCTGAATGATTTCATTAAACTGCAAATTTGGGTAATATTTAATAGAAAATGGAAGGTAATGAAAGGTAATGAAAATATTTATTTTAACATTTAAAACAAGCAGAAGCCTCTTCTAGGCTCTTCATACCTTTCTAGGTTGTTCTGGCTGGTCTAAGAATTTAATTGACATGAAACAGATTAACAGGAGAAAATCAAACAGAAGTTTAATAACATGTATACATAGGATTTCCCTGGTGGCTCAGATGGTAAAGCGTCTGCCTACAATACAGGAAACCTGGGTTTGATCACTGGGTCAGGAAGATCCCCTGGAGAAGGAAATGGCAACCCACTCCAGTAATCTTACCTGGAAAATCCCATGGACAGAAGAGCTTGGTAGGCTAAAGTCCATGGGATTGCAAAGTGTAGGACACGACTGAGCAACTTCACTCACTATACATAGGAGGGACCCAGGAAAACTGAGTAACTCCCCAAATGGCTGAAGCCCTCAGCTTAAATACCATCTTCAGGGAAAGACAAGGAAGGATGTTGGGGATAGTAAAATCCCCATGTGGGGAAAGAGTAGAAAGATCAGGGCTCACTTCCTCCCATAGGTATACCAAAATTGCAACTACATGTAGAAAAACTATTTTTGATAATGACCTGAGGACTAGAAGAGGAAAATTTTAACAACTAAAGATAAAAAGGAAAACCACACTGAGATAAGTAGGAGGAAGGAGACACAGTCTGGCTGGTACATCCACTTGATCCATATAAGGAGGGATCCCTGAGGACAAAGGGCTCTAAACTTCACATCATACTTCCCAGTCTGGGGACCCCACATGGGAAAGATGAGCAACCAGAACGTCTGGCTTTGAAAACCAGTGTGGCTTATGTCCAAGAGAGCCAGAGGACTATAGGAAATCAAGCTATCGCTCTTAAACAGTAGAATGGAAATTTGTTTGATCCAAGTCCCAGCAGAGAGTAAGTGGCTTGAAAAGTCCCTCTGTCATACATGAAGGAGATTCATTGACTAATTTTATAGTGTGTGCCTAAGGGTCAGGGATCTATTAGAAGTTTCTCTGCACATGGATGAGCTAGTGGGTATTTGTGGCTCACATTCTATCCAGAGGCCCAGCCCTGGCAGCAACAGTTATGACTCTTCCTATCTAACCTGTTAGCACTGATTTCCTTACCTTGGGTTCACTTGTGGACCTGACACAAAGATGCTGATTCCAGTCTTTTTCCCTGAGGCTGAATTAAAGCTCAGCAATAGAGTTTTGGGTAAAGTAGAAAAGAATAGCTTTACTGCTTTGCCAGGCGAAGGGGCCACCAGGCTAATGCCCTCAAAACTTCATGTTCCCACCTGAAGTGGGTAGTGAGGAGTTTCATAGTAATGGTTCAAAGAGGGTGTGATCTTCCTATGGACTTTCTTCTGAAAGGTTAATAATGAGATAAGCAGGAGTCAGCATAATCAGCCTTCTGGTTACAACTGATCTAGGGTTTACATGCGTGTGGGCAGCATGCAGTTAACCTTGGTATGGGGTGCATGGATACACTTGGTAGGGGTTTCAGCGTTTGCAAAAAGGATCAAAGATATTGTTATAGCATCTCTTCAGGTTGAACTAGGACCCTGCCCAAGGCTGAACTATTATTTATTGATGACTCCTGTCTTGTCTCCTCTTTCTCTGCCTTCCCTGCTAGACAAATGTTTCAGCCTGTCAGTTGGAACTCAAAAAAGGTTATGGAGGCTGATGAAGCCTGTTTCCTGTATCAAAAAAATGGAGGACACAGAAAAAATTTTCTGCACAGGAGTTCCACAGGATTCTAGTCACTTTCAACAGCCAGATTTCTGGCCCCCTCAGCCACACCAAGGAGCCACACTCAGCCAGCAGTGGAGATCCTCTAAAGCAGTGCCTCCCAACCCCCTTGACCAGGTGGACACCTTCAGCCAGCACCAGTATGCCCCAAAAAAATGTTCTCAAACTGGAGACAGTCCTGCACACCAGAGCACTAGAAAAAGTTGTAACTGGGTCTTACATAATCTTTACAAGATTGATTCAGGAAGGTAGGAAGTCTGACAGATGAATTACTAATAGTGATGCTGAATAGTAATCAAAAGATTCCCAATAAATAGGTGAATTCTTGTTGTTGTCGGTCACTAGGTCATGTCTGATTCCTTGAGATCGTATAGACTGTAGCAGGCCAGTCTCCTCTGTCCTCCACTATCTCCTGGAGTTTCCTCAAACTCGTGTCCACTGAGTCAGTGATCACAAGCCATCTCATCCTGTGTTGGTCCCTTCTTCTTTTGCCTTCAATCTTCTCCAGCACCAGGGTCTTTTCCGTGGAGTTTGTTCTTCACATCACATAGTCAAAGTAGTGGAGCTTCAGCTTCAGTCAATATTCAGGGTCAATATCCTTTAGGATACAGTGGTTCGATCTCTTTTCAATCCAAAGGACTCTCAAGAGACTTCTCCAGCACGACAATTTGAAAACATTACTTCTTCATCAATCAGCGTTCTTTTTGGTACAACATTCACATCCATACATGACTACTGGAAAAATTATAGTTTTGACTATATGGACATTTGTTTACAAAGATATGCCTCTGCTTTTTCATATGCTGTCTAGGTGTATCATAGTTTTCCTTCCAAGGAATAAGTTTTTTTTTTTTTTTTTTTTCAAATTTCATGGTGGAAGTCTCTGTACATAGTGATTTTTTGAGCTCAAGAAAATAAAATATGTCTCTGTTTTCTCATCTATTTGCTGTGAAATAATGTGACTGGATGCTAAGATACTAATTTTTGTTTTTTTAATGTTGAGTTTCAAGCCAGCTTTTCACTTTCCTCTTTACCCTCATCAAGAGGCTCTTTAGTTCCTCTTCACTTTCTGCCATTAGAGTGGTAGCATCTTCATATCTGAGATTGTTGCTATTTCCCCCAGCAATTTGATTCCAGCTTGTGACTTACCCAACTTGGGATTTTGAATGATGTACTCTGCTTAGAACTTAACAAGGAGGGTGACAATACAGCCCTGTCATACTCCTTTCCCAATCGTTCCATGTCTGGTTCTAACTGTTGCTTCTTGACACATATACAGGTTTCTCAGGAGACAGATAAGGTGGTATAATATTCCCATCTCTTTGAGATTTTTCCACAATTTGTTGTGATTCATGCAGTCAAAAGCTTTAGCATAGTCAGTGAAGCAGATGTTTTTTGAAACTCCTTTGCTTTCTTCAGGATCCGACAAACGTTGGCATTTTGATCTCTGGTTTCTCTACCTCTTTTAATACCAAGTTGTACACCTGGAATTTCTCAGTTCACATACTGCTGAATCATAACTTGAAGGATTTTGAGCATAAATTTGTTATCGTGTGAAGTATAATTCTCTCTAACATTTGTTAAAAAATAAACAAAAAAAACTTAATATATATATATATGTCCTAAATAATTTTTAAAAACTTTAAAAGGAAGGAATACTTCCAGAATCATTCTACTATAAGGCCTATGTTACCCTGATATCAAAAGCAGACTCTAACAAAAAGAAAAATTAGAGGCGTACATACCTAATGAACACAGATGCAAAATTCCTCAATACAACATTGGTCAAACTCAACAGTATATTTCATATACTATGATCAAGTGGGATTTATCTTAGAGATGCTAGGATAATTTAGTATTTGCAAATGAATCAGTGTGATATACCAAATTAACAAGATAAAATATAAAAATCATATAAACATCTCAATAGATATGCAAAAAGTATTTGTCAAAGCTTGACATCCATTATCAAAAAATATTTCAACAAAATGGGTACAGTGGAATTATAATAAAAGCCATATATGACATAATAAAAGCCATGTATGAAAAATCCACAACTAAAACCATATTTAATGGTAAAGAGATTAAAATTTTTCTATTTAATGAAGAACAAGACAAAGATGCCACTCTCACCACTTTTGTTCAATGTAAGTTTGGGAATCCTAACTAAAGCAGTAAGGCAAGAAAGATAAATAAAAGTTATCCAAATTAGAACAGAATAATTAAAACTGTCACTGTTTGGGAATGACATGACTACATACAGAGAAAACATATAGTCTCCACCAAAAAAAGAAATAAAAAATTACAGCTAAGAACTAATTTAGTAAAGCTGAAGGATACAAAATTAATATAAAATTATCTGTACCATTTTATATTGTAATAGCAATCTTTCATAAGAAGATTAAGAAAACAATCCGATTTTTAATTCATCAAGAAAAAAAGCTAGAAATATATCTAACCAAGGAGGTAAAACACATGTACTCTGAAAACTATAAGACATTGATGAGATAATTTGAAAGTGATACAGATAAATGAAAAGACTGTGTTCATAGATTGGAAAAAATAATATCGTTAAGATACCCAAAGCTGTCTACAGATTCAGTGCAAGCACTAATAAAATATAAATGATATTTTCCATCAAGGTAGAACAAATAGTTCTAACATTGGTGTATCAACACAAAAACTCCAGAAAGTCAAAATAATTTTGAGAAGGAAGAACAAAAATGTAGGAACCACATTAGGTTTCAAACTATAATACAAAGATACATTAAGAAAATTAATATGATATTGACATAAAAACAGACATCCTGGAACCTGAAGTAATGTGGGCCGTAAGAGGCATTACTACAAACAAAGCTAGTGGAGGTGACTGAATTCCAGTTGAGCTATTTCAAATTCTAAAAGTGAAGGTGCTGCACTCAATATGCCAGCAAATCTGGAAAACTCAGCTGTGGCCACAGGACTGGAAAAGGTCAGTTTTCATTCCAACCCCAAAGAAAGGCAATGCCAAAGAATGCTAAAACTATCACACAATTGCACTCATCTCACACGTTAGTAGAGTCATGTTCAAAGTTCTTCAAGCCAGGCTTCAGCAATACGTGAATCGTGAACTTCCAGATGTTCAAGCTGGTTTTAGAAAAGGCAGAGGAACCAGAGAATGAATTGTCAACACCTGCTGGATCATTGAAGTAAGAGAGTTCCAGAAAAGCATCTATTTCTGTTTTATTGACTATGACAAAACCTTTGACTGTGTGGATCACAACAAACTATGGAAAATTCTGAAAGAGATGGGAGTACCAGACCACCTGACCTGTGTCGTGAGAAACCTGTATGCAGGTCAGGAAGCAACAGTTAGAACTGGATATGGAACAATGGACTGGTTCCAAATAGGAAAGGGAGTACGTCAAGGCTGCATATTGTTACCCTGCTTATTTAACTTATATGCAGAGTACATCCTGAGAAATGCTGGACTGGATGAATTACAGGCTGGAATTAAGATTGCCGGGAGAAATATGAAAAACCTCAGATATGAAGATGACACCACCCTTATGGCATAAGGTGAAGAAAAACTAAAGAGCCTCTTGATGAAAGTGAAAGAAGAGAGTGAAAAGGTTGTCTTAAAGCTCAACATTCAGAAAACTAAGATCATGTCATCTGGTCCCATCACTTCATGGGCAATAAATGAGGAAACAGTGGAAACATAGCTGATTTTATTTTTATGGGCTCCAAAAATCACTGCAGATGGTGATTGTAACCATTAAATTAAAAGACGGTTACCCCTTGGAAGGAAAGTTATAACCCGCCTAGACAGCATATTAAAAAGCAGAGACATAACTTTGCCAACAAATGTCCGTCTAGTCAAGGCTATGGTTTTTCCAGTGGTCATGTGTGGATGTGAGAGTTAGACTATAAAGAAAGCTGGGCGTTGAATTGATGCTTTTGAAAAGTGGTGTTGGAGAAGACTCTTGAGAGTCCCTTGGACTTCAAGGAGGTCTAACCAGTCCATTCTAAAGGAGATCAATCCTGGGTGTTCATTGGAAGGACTGATGTTGAAGTTGAAACTCCAATAGTTTGACCACCTGATGAGAAGAGCTGACTCGTTTGAAAAGATCCTAATTCTGGGAAAGATTGAAGGCATCACTGACTCAAGGGACGTGAGTTTGAGTGAACTCCGGGTGTTGGTCATGGACAGGGAGGCCTGGAATGCTGTGGTCCACGGGCTCCAGAAGAGTCAGACATGACTGAGCGACTGAACTGAACTGACATAAAAACAGACACAAATGTCAGTGAAACAGAACACTGAGAAATAAAGCCACTTTTATATGGTCAACTAATCTATCACAAAGGAGACAAAATAAACAATGGGAAAATACAGGCTCTTTAATAGTGTACGGAAAAGTGGACAACTGCATGCAAAAATAAATAAAACTAGTGCCTGTTCTTACACCATATAAAAATATAAACCCAAAATGGGTTAAAGACTTAAATATGAAGACCCAAAGCATAACATTCCTGGGAGAAACTTTGAGAGTGTGTTCTTTGACATTGCACTAGCAAAAATTTTTGGAACCATCTCCTTAGTCAAGGCAACGAAATAAAAACTAAACAAATGGGACTGTACCAAACTAAGAAGCTTTTGCATAGTCAAGAAGTCATCAGTGCAACAGAAAGGCAGCCTACACAATGAGAGAAAATATTTGAAATGATATATTTGATAAATGGTTAATATCAAAATTATATGAATAAATCAAACAACTCCATTTCCAAAATATGTGACTAAAAAATGGGGAGAGAATCTGAATAGACATTTCTTCCATTTTCAGTCCATGTAATAATCTTTATGATTTACTGTATTAACTACATTGCAGTGTCATGATCAAACCTATAGCTGTATCTGTTTTCTGGAAATAACAATGAGTGCATTGAATATGTTTGTATTTTTTCCTAGGCATATTTCTGATAATGTTTCTGTAAGATTTATTTCCAGAAATAAATCACTGTTCAATGGATATAGATGCTATTTCCATTCCTATAAGGAAGGAACCATCAAACATTCTATTCTTGATAAGTGCATCAAAATGTAAAATAATTTAAATTTGTTGGTGTATCATTTTGTGACACTGTTTGGCTTCCCTGGTGATTCAGTGGTAAAGATTCTGCTTAGCAAATGCAGGAGATGCATGAGATGTGTGTTCTATCCCTCGGTTAGGAAGATCTCCTAGAGTAGGAAATGACAACCTGCTCCAGTAAACTTGCCTGGAAAATCCCATGTATAGTGGAGCCTGGCAGACTATAGTCCATGGGATCACAGTCAGACACAACTGAGCACAAAGGTACATTGAAAAATTATTATCAAATATAACAACATAGTTTATTTTTTTCCATGATATAAAGCTGGGACAACAAAATTGGTGAAAACAGGCCACTTTGCACTATAGTTTGATATTCTATGCTTGAAATACATTTTGTCTTACTTACCACAAGAACTAAAGAGAAGAGCAGTTGTATACAAATAATAGAACTTCCTACTCTTAGATTCATGAGTAAGTGTATCCTCTAGAAAGAGCAGAGAAGAGAGGTTGGGTTTGCTGCATCTTGCAATATAAAAATGCACAAAGCCACATGCTTTGATGTTTTAGCACCCTATTTATACTCCTGAGAACAGGGCATTATTGTGTATTTTTATTTTAATTTTCCTTCATGCTGTTAAAAGATAATTTTCATCACCATATGTGGATTTTATTTTTCTTTTCGTAAATAAGATTTTCTTATTTTTGACTTGTGATAAAATGAGAGAAAACTTACCTAAATACATAAATGTAAAAATATCAAGTGCGTGTAAATCTTTACAGTAAAAGAAAATAGAACCAAGCACAATTATTTTTCAATTATGTTAATCATAAATGTACAAAATCAGCATTTTATGTGATAAAGTGGTTTTGATATAACCGGATTCTCAAATGGTTGGTAAATAGGTGTATATATAAATTTTCTAAGCATATATATCATTGCATGTAAAAGTAAATTACAGACTTTAAAAGTTCAATTCAACAGAATTTTGACTAAAATAAAGCCTACAATAAAATTTATTTTCTAAAATTTAGCATAATTTAATTATTGTGAAAAAGCTTGCTATAAAATTAACTTTGAAATTTTATCCACCCTGACATTTATGATATTCTCACACTTACAATGGGAACCTATTGATTGTTCTTAGAATTTAGATTAAAATGTTTCAGAAAGTTTGAGGAGAATAATTTCAGCCAATTTTGAGTTGTTCAAGCATGAGAAAATGGCATTTCATTGACATTTAAAAAAAAACCCCTTATGAATTCATGTGTTTCAAAAGTACTTTACTATGAAACAATAAAGTAGGAATAGACTATAAAGGGCTAGTTTTAAGTAATATGATAGACTTTTCTGGAAGTGTAGGCTTATAATAACAGCAGCTCTCATAGAATACCTAGCAAGTTTCTTCTGAATTGCAGTGTCATGATTTAGTGGGTGTTTAATAATTGATGTTGAATTAAATTTTAACCATTTTCAAACACAGGGGATTATTGAGGGATCATATAGAAATTTTGCAAGTATTTAGAATTTACAGTGATAACATTTATGATGATTTCCTATGATATACTTTATATTAAAGATAAATATTTTTTTTCTATAAAGTTTGGTAAATTGTTAAGGCTACTAACTCAGTGTTAAGGTTTGGAAAATAAATTGTTTGAAATACTCTAATGTATGAAAACATTGTTTTACTAAATGTATAGAGGAAAAAAAATGTAATTGATATAGCGTCCAGATAGATATGGACTTGAATTTAGCTCTTCATTTTTTAACTTTGTTGTTATAATTTTTAAACTACCCAATTGGAGAAAAAATATTACAAGTATATAACAAATATACATATATCTTTCTAATTTCCTTGTCCTTTTAATCACTCAGTCATGCCTGATTCTTTGCAACCCCATAAACTACAGCCCACCAGATTCCTCTGTGCATGGAATTCTCCAGGTAAGGATATTTGAGTGGTCTGCCATTTCCTCTCTATCTTTCTAACTTATCCCACCACTGATTAGATTTTAGGATGTATTCTATAATGACCATTGTAAACAATGCTGTAATGAACACAAGAATGCAGATATCTATTTGAGACAGTGATTTAATTTCCTTTGGATACATATACCCAGAAGTAGGATTATTGGATCATACAATAGTGTGTTTTTTAAGTTGGTTGTGGAACTGTCATACTGTTTTCCACTACTGTGCCATACTTGACAGTTTCCATTCCTACTAGTAGTTTCCAAGGGTTCCTTTTTCTCCAGACCCTCACCAGCATTTGTTATTTTATTATTATTATTTTAAATAAATATCCTAGAGTCAGTGAGGTGATATGACCCTCTAGTTTTGATTTACATTTCCTTGATAAATAGTGATATTGAACACCTTTTCATATACTTAAAACATTTGAATCTTTAAATGAAACTGTCAAGAAAATGAATAAGACAGACAAAATGAAGTAAAATATGGTAAAACATATATTTGATTAAAGAATCATGTCTATAATATATGAACAGCTCTTATATGTCAAAAAAAACTTAAAACTATAAACAATACAAACATAAATAGAAAAACTTTTGAATAAACTCCTTACAAAGATGTACTAATGATCAATATTTTCAAGAAAAAAAATTCTCAACGTAATTGGTCATCAGGGGAAAAAAAATAAAAGGATACAGCAAATATTACTGCATAGGCTAGAAGATCTAAAACTAAAAAGATTTATAATATTAGATACTTGTGATATACAAAACAAATGAAGTGGAATATTTTAAGATCTGTGAGAAGAAAAGCATGGATCAAAGACTCCACCTTCACCTGCATTATACACAGAGGTGCACCATCCAATTCTCCTTCAAGGAAACACTCTGCACACGTGGTCAGTAGGTGACTTCTGTTGTAGCTTTCTTCAGCTAATGCAGAGTCATCAAATGCAAGGCAGGTTAAAAAAATCTGGCATCAGGACAAACCTGATAAGCCACATTCACGTACAACATCATACTCTGTTTTCTGAGATCTGTGCGTTCATATCTCATTTCTTCCTCATTCTCTTCTTAATCCTGCCTCCTTATTTCTTTTCACAGGTATTGATCCGTGATAAAATCTTGCATTCTGAATTGCATTTGAAAACAACCTCCCAGTCAAGCTGAACCTGAAGCACTGGAACTAAAATGTAGTTTTAAAGTATTTTTGTTTTCTTTTTTCTATTATTTGCATCTACTATGTCTCATTTTATCCTGTTTGTATTTACTTTTCCTTTCTTCTTGTTTTTTAAATTACTTGATTTTCTTCCCTACATTTTTGATGGATGCAGTAGAACAATATACAATGTGTGACTAACTTGTCAAGTTTCAAGGTCATATATAGGTTATTTTCTCAATGCAGGAATCTTTAAACATTTAGTTCTGTTAATTCTCCCCCCAACTTACATCATATGGTGTTCTATATTTTAATTATGTTTTAGCTTTAACACCAAACTAATTTTTATTAAGATTTATCCATGTATTTTAACATATTTTGATCTTTATCCATACTTTTATTTCAGAAACTCTCCCTCTTTGAAGCATATTTTTTTAGAGTTTCTTTAGTGGACTTCTGCTGGTGTCATTTCATTTGTCAAAAATGTTTTTACTTAGTCCTAGGTTGATCCACATTTTGCTTAGCTGCGAATTCTAGACTGGCATATGTGTGTTTTACCTTCAAATTTTTCAGTTAGAAAGTCAAGTTTCAATATATTAAGGGTGATTTGATTTTTTTTTTTTCCTAACCCCAATAAAAAAGATCTTCTTGCCTCTGGTCACTTTAAATTATGCTATGAAACATTTAGATGTAGATTTATCTTCATATATCTTGTGTTGACAAAAATTGGCACTTGCCATACACCCCAACAAGGATTAAGTCATGAACTGCTGCTGACCTTCAACACCCGCTGAAAGGATTCATGGTGGAGAACAGGAATGAGGCACTCTGTCCTCTGGGAAAAACTGGCAAGACAGATCTTTCACGAACCCAAATTTTGCAAACTTGCTAGATCATTTTCTAATATCCCAAAAATATATTGATGTTTTATTTTTTAAAGGAAATTTATAATCTAATAATTCTATTTTTAGTAACTGAAGTCTTGTGGATCTTTTTATGCTTTTTAGTTTGCCTCTTTCCTTAAAGGTGAAACTTTATTTTCTTGTGTATTTAGATATTTTTGAATGGAAAATGTTCTTTTTCCTTAGAAAATTATTTGTGTGCATTTTATGGATTAGTATGAAAGCAACTACCAAAAAGATTAAAATTTGCTTCTGAAATTCTCCTGAAGGAACTAGCAATCTGAGACACATTTTATTCTTTGCCTATGTGTGTTTTGGACTTACTAGTCATATAGGTTTCTGTTATGAATTTAAACAATGCAAAAATTGCTCTTCTTAATTCTTAATGATTGTTTTTTCTTTTAATTTGCTCAATCTTAAATCAAATCAATTTATTCACAATTTCTGGTGGTATGGGATGGAATTAATTTACTCTGATTTATTTTTACCATCAGAGTGTCAGCTTATGGTGCAAGAAATTTTCTGTGACCCCTATCTTGTGAAAGCACTGGTACTGGTTTACTATCCCATTTGCTGCATGATCCTAGGCAAATCCAAGCCTATGTATTTCAGTATTTTTAGTTCTTACAGCAAAATTAGTTACAGTGTAACACATTTTTCTCTGGGTCTCTGCATTTGCATAGTTTTAAGTTTTGGTCAAATTTCTGTGAGAATATCAGTATGTGTGTGTTTTTAATGTGTTCATTTTTCAGCTTGAGAGTCAATTATGTTATCAGAATTAGAAACATAAGAGTTACAACATTCTATATTTCCTTACTGTAATTGGCTTTTCATATAACTAAAAGTTCTTTGTGCTTTTTGGCTACTTCTGCCCCTCTGGTTTCTGTTTGCTTATTCTTCTCCAACAGACACACGTAAAGAATTTTGTACACTCTCACATTTCAAACTTTGATGTTA
This sequence comes from Moschus berezovskii, assembly GCF_049115385.1. NCBI lineage: Eukaryota > Metazoa > Chordata > Mammalia > Artiodactyla > Moschidae > Moschus > Moschus berezovskii. Next base: position 7,913,408 of record NC_142462.1, read on the forward strand.
ACACAATTTTGTGAACTTCTATATATAGAAGGGCTTCCCTGGTGGCTCAGAGGTTAAAGCGTCTGCCTCCAATGTGGTAGACCCGGGTTCGATCCCTGGGTTGGGAAGATCCCCTGGAGAAGGAAATGGTAACCCACTCCAGTATTCTTGCCTGGAGAATCCCATGGACAGAGAAGCCTGGTAGGCTACAGTCCACAGGGACGCAAAGAGTCGGACACGACTGAGCGACTTCACTTCTATATATAGAACTCAAATGTCCCCAATTTAAAACTTTGTCACCCCACTTTTGTTGTATTTCTAGTCTCAACCAACCTTATCATTGTCTGTGCAGAAGCACAAGCAATGACTAATGATTTATATGTTTGTCACTTATCAGGGTGCAGCTTCACTTTTCTACATCTTCTTAGTATTATTATTTCTCACTTCTTTTATCTTCCAAGCTAACTCAGTTCCAAAGTTTTCTATAATGCTAATATATTGCAGAAGTTTCCAATTCTTCTTATCTCAGTTTAATTTCCTTGTAGTCTCTTTCTTACCCTGCTAAGAATAAATATGAGATATGATGTGTAAATAAGACACAGTTTATGCACTAATATATCACATGATTACTGTCTTTGGTTGACAAAGTAGGTATTTTGTTTATTTTCTATATTATAATTTCCCTTTAGTACTTACAGTATCTATCATAAAAATAACAAGCTTTTATAAACTAAAGAAAAAATTACCTAAGAATAAGATACACAAATGAAATAAAAATTAGGTGCACAACATACCAATCTGATTATTTTAGACAGTTACTTTTAATACATTTCTTAATGAAAAATTAAGAACATTATTCCTTCTTAGTGATTTTTTTATATAATTTTTTTACATTCAGAAGTCTCCATGTCATGGTAAACTATCATGGCAGGAGCTGAACTCTGGAGAATTATTCCTGCTACAAACTGTGTCAATCAGACTATTTTACAATGCCATAATTATTTTGATCCTTTTGAAAGGAATAATAAATTTCAAAATTGTTTACAGTACTTATTTCCAGCCTGAACATATTTTGACAGGTGTAAAAAATATTGAGAGATTTTTAAAAAAATTTCAACTGACTCAAAAATATATAGATTTAAGATATCTGCATATATTATGTCAATTTTTACGTGTGTCCCTTGTGAAAAAATTACTTTTTATCCTTTAAGTAAAATAGGTTACTCTTCAACCTTTCAGTTTTCTGCTATAAATATAACAATGTTAAAAAAGGAGATGTTTACAAAATGAGTAAAAGATGAGTTTTTCAATGCAGTGATATAAGTGTCAGTTCAGATCAGTCTCTCAGTTGTGTCCGACTCTCTGCGACCCCATGAATCACAACAGGCCAGGCCTCCGTGTCCATCACCAACTCCCGGAGTTCACTCAAACTCATTTCCATAGAGTTGGTGATGCCATCCAGCCATCTCATTCTCTGCCGTCCCCTTCTCCTATTGTTCCCAAATTTCCCAGCATCAGAGTCTTTTCCAGTGATTCAACCTGTCGCATGAGGTGGCCAAAGTATTGCAGTTTCAGCTTTAGCATCAGTCCCTCCAATGAACACCCAGGGTGGATCTCCTTGAGAATGGACTGGTTGGCTCTCCTTGAAGTACAAGAGTCTTCTCCAGCACCACAGTTTAAAAGCATCAATTCTTCGGAGATCAGCTATCTTCACAGTCCAACTCTCACTTCCATACATGACCACGGGAAAAACCATAGCCATGACTAGACGGACCTTGGTTGGCAAAGTAATGTCTCTGCTTTTTAATATACTATCTAGGTTGGTTATAACTTTCCTTCCAAGGAGTAAGCGTCTTTTAATTTCATGGCTGCAATCAGCATCCGCAGTGATTTTGGAGCCCCAAAAAATAAATTCTGACACTGTCTCAACTGTTTATCCATCTATTTCACATGAAGTGTTGGGGCCAGATGCCATGATCTTTGTTTTCTGAATGTTGAGCTTCAAGCCAACCTTTTCACTCTCCTCTTTCACTTTCATCAAGAGGCTTTTGAGTTCCTCTTCACTTTCTGCCATAAGGGTGGTGTCGTCTGCATATCTGAGGTTATTGATGATTCTCCCAGCAATCTTGATTCCAGCTTGTGCTTCTTCCAGCCCAGCGTTCCTCATGATGTACTCTGCATATAAGTTAAATAAGCAGGGTGACAATATACAGCCTTGATGCACTCCTTTTCCTATTTGGAACCAGTCTGTTGTTCCATGTACAGTTCTAACTATTGCTTCCTGACCTGCATACAGGTTTCTCAAGAGGCAGGTCAGGTGGTCTGGGATTCCCATCTCTTTCAGAATGTTCCTCAGTTTATTGTGATCCACACAGTCAAAGGCTTTGGCATAGTCAATGAAGCAGAAATAGATGCTCTTCTGGAACTCTCTTGCTTTCTCCGAGATCCAGCGGATGTTGGCAATTTGATCTCTGGTGCCTCTGCCTTTTCTAAAACCTGCTTGAACATCTGGGAGTTCACGGTTCACATATTGCTGAAGCCTGGCTTGGAGAATTTTGAGCATGACTTTACTAGCGTGTGAGATGAGTGCAATTGTGTGGTAGTTTGAACATTCTTTGGCATTCCCTTTCTTTGGGATTGGAATGAAGACTGACCTTTTCCAGTCCTCTGACCACTGCTGAGTTTTCCAAATTTTCTGGCATATTGAGTGCAGCACTTTCACAGCATCATCTTTCAAGACTTGAAATAGCTCAACTGGAATTCCATCACCTCCACAGGCTTTGTTCGTAGTGATGCTTTCTAAGGCCCACTTGACATCACATTCCAAAATGTCTGGCTCTAGGTCAGTGATCACGTTATCGTGACTATCTTGGTCGTGAAGATCTTTTTTGTACAGTTCTTCTGTGTATTCTTGCCACGTCTTCTTAATATCTTCTGCTTCTATTAGGTCCATACCATTTCTGTCCTTTATCGAGCCCATTTTTGCATGAAATATTCCCTTGGAATCTCTAATTTTCTTGAAGAGATCTCTTGTTTTTCCTATTCTGGTTTTTTCCTCTATTTCTTTTCATTGATCACTGAGGAAGGCTTTCTTATCTCTCTTTGCTATTCTTTGGAACTCTTCATTCAGATGCTTATATCTTTCTGTTTCTCCTTTGCTTTTCGTTTCTCTTCTTTTCACAGCTATTTGTAAGGCCTCGTCAGACAGCCATTTTGCTTTTTTGCATTTCTTTTTCATGGGGATGGTCTTTGTCCCTGTCTCCTCTACAATGTCACGAACCTCCGTCCAGAGTTCATCAGGCACTCTATCTATCAGATCTAGACCCTTAAATCTATTTCTCACTTCCCCTGTATAATCATAAGGGATTTGATTGAGGTCGTATCTGAATGGTCTAGTGGATTTCCCCACTTTCTCTAATTTAAGTCTGAATTTGGCAATAAGGAGTTCATGATCTGAGCCATAATCAGTTCCTGGTCTTGTTTTTGCTAATTGTATACAGCTTCTCCATCTTTGGATGCAAAGAATATAATCAATCTGGTTTCAGTGTTGACCATCTGGTGATGTCCATGTGTAGAGTCTTCTCTTGTGTTGTTGGAAGAGGGTGTTTGCTATGACCAGTACGTTCTCTTGGCAAAACTTTATTAGCCTTTGCCCTGCTTCATTCTTTGCTCTAAGGCCAAATCTGCCTGTTACTCCAGGTGTTTCTTGACTTCCTACTTTTGCATTCCAGTCCCTTATAATGAAAAGGACATCTTTTTTGGGTGTTAGTTCTAAAAGGTCTTGTAGGTCTTCATAGAACCGTTCAACTTTGGCTTCTTCAGCACTACTGGTTGGGGCATAGGCCCGAATTACTGTAATATTGAATGGTTTGCCTTGGAAACGAACAGAAATCATTCTGTCGTTTTTAAGATTGCATCCAAGTACTGCATTTAGGCCTATTTTGTTGACCATGATGGCTACTCCATTTCTTCTAAGGGATTCCTGCCCACAGTAGTAAATATAATGGCCATCTGAGTTAAATTCACTCATTCCAGTCCATTTTAATTCACTGATTCCTAGAATGTTTATGTTTACTGTTTCCATCTCCTGTTTGACCACTTCCAATTTGCCTTGATTCATGGACCTAACATTCCAGGTTCCTATGCAATATTGCTCTTTATAGCACCGGACCTTGCTTCTATCACCAGTCATATCCACAACTGGGTATTGGTTTTGCTTTTGCTCCATCCCTTCATTCCTTCTAGAGTTATTTCTCCACTGAGCTCCAGTAGCATACTGGGAACCTACCGACCTGGGGAATTCCTCATTCAGTATCCTATCATTTTGCCCTTTGTTACTGTTCATGGGGTTCTCAAGGCAAGTATACTGAAGTGGTTTGCCATTCCCTTCTCCAGTGGACTACATTTGGCTAACAAACTTCAAATATACAGTATTTTCTAAAGTTAACTAAATTAATAATTTATTCAGTATGTCACAATTTTTCCTAGAGGAAAAGCCTTATTGATATAATCATGGACATTCAAGAGTTCATGTTAAACTGAAAGAAATCAAACGTTGATTTTATTTTTTAAATTCTTTAAATATTAATATATATTTTAAATTATTTAATTTGATAAGAAGAATTTACCTTCTTACTGTATTATAACATCCATGATATTTATAATTGTGGTAGAAAATTTTAATTTTGTGTGTGGCATTTTACCGGGGGGTGTCTTCACTAATGGCTGAGCAGTAATGAGTCTGCCTGCAATGCAGGAGCCCCAGAAGACCTGGGTTCGAGCTCTGGGTCAGGAAGACCCTCTGGAGCAGGGCAACCCACTCCAATATTCTTGCCTGGAGAAACCCATGGACAGAAGAACCTGGCGGGCTACAGTCCACGGGGTCACAAAGAGTTGGATACAACTGAAGAAACTTAGCACACGTTGTACTGGGGTTTCAAAACAGATACAGACGTGTTTGTTTGGAATGAGATCTCAAAAGCAGAGAGGGCATAGTGAAAGCAGCACAGAGAAGAGAGAAAAAAAAAACAACATCCTAAAGGAGAATATAGAAGAGCCAATAACACATATGTTAGCAGGTTCTTGTGGTAGAGACTTGGACTCAACTCAGTTGGAACTGTACCAACAAAGCACAGAGCTGGGATCAAGATAACCTCTTTAGTTATGAGATGCCCTTAAGGTGTCAGCTGACCCATTCTTCCCTTCCTACGCTCAATAGCAAGCTCTGCTTCTATGGATAGAAATGGAGGTGCACATACCGGAGTTGACACTGCCAAGTTGTCAGAAATACTTTTCTCCTGAGCTACTGCATGTTAGCAGATACAGGGGAGGCCATTAGAACATCTGCTACAAACTCATTTATAGCTTTACCCTCTTTGTTGTGATTCACATTGTATTTTAGAATTCAGAAGACCTAGAGATGCTGAATAAAACGACAAGCAAACCTCTTGGTTTATTTATTTATTTCATCAGTTTGAAAGAAACTGTTTTGAAAATTGTTGGCATAGAGAATGTAGCAAAGACGTGTTTTAAGCAGTGGTAATTTCACCAGGAAGAGCAGAAACTGGAAAAAGCAAAAATGACTGCTGGAAAATATATCAGTCTTTCTACCATCTTTTCTTGTATGTGACTCTGCCATTGTGCTGGAGATTTATTTTAAGGATCACCTCCACTTCCTTCTGTAAATTAAAAGAACCCGTATTGAAAATTTGGGTTTAGAAGAGAGGAGTAAATTATGTCATTCTCTGGTGTCACCTCAGTATTGAAAATCACTCTTTCAATTTATTTTTAATTAATTTATTTTAATTGGAGGATAATTACTTTAGAAAGTCGTGATGGTTTTTGCCATACACCAACATGAATCAGCCATAGGTCTACACATATCTCCCCCCACCCTGAGGCCCCTCCCCACTTCCCCCGCTACTGTATCCCTTTAGGTTGTGCCTGAGTAGGTGTTCTACTTCATGCATCAAACTCACACTGGTCATCTATTTTACATATGGTAATGTATATGTTTCAATGCTATTTTCTCAAGTCAGCCCACCCTTGCCTTTTCCCACTAAGTCTAAAAGTCTTTTTTACATCTGTGTATTTTTTGTTGCCCTGCATGTAGGATTGTTAGCACCATCTTTCTAAATTCCATATATATGAATCAATATACAATATTGGTGTTTATATTTCTGACTTTCTTCTCTCTGTATAATAGGCTCCAGGTTCATCCACCTCATTAGAACTGACTCAAATGTGTTTTTTTTCATAGCTGAGTAATATTGCCTTGTGCATCTGTACCACAATTTCCTTATCCGTTCATCCACTGATGGACATCTAGGTCGTTTCATGTCCTAGCTGTTGTAAATATTGTAAATAGAGCTTTGGTGTACTTGTGTCTGTTTCAATTCTGATTTCCTTGGGGTATTTGCCCAGCAGTGAGATTGCTGTGTCATGCGGCAGCTTTATTCCCAGTTTTTAAAGGAATCTCCATTCTACTCTACCAGTTTGCATTCCCACGAACAGTATAAGAGGGTTCCGTTTTCCCCACACCCTCCCCAGCATTTATTGTTTGTAGACTTTTTGATGATGGTCATTCTGACTGATGTGAGATGATAACTCATTGTCATTATGTTATGGATTTCTCTAATAATGAATGATGCCGAGTATTTTTTTCATGTGTTTGTTAGTATCTGTATGTCTTCTTTGGAGAAATGTCTGTTTAGATTTTTTGCCCACTTTTTTCTGGTATTGAGCTTCATGAGCTTGTTGTAGAATTTGGAGATTAATCCTCTGTTATTTGTTTCATTTGCTATTATTTTCTCCCATTCCCATTTCTGCCTTGCTTATAGTGTCCTTTGTTGTGCAAAACTTTTAAGTTTAATTAGGTTCCATTTGTTTATTTTTGTTTTCATTTCCATTACTCTGGGAGGTGGGTGATAGAGGATCTTGCTGTGATTTATATCAGAGAGTGTTCTGCCTATGTTTTCCTCTAGGAGTTTTATAGTCTCTGTCTTACACTGAAGTCTTTAATCCATTTCGAGTTTATTTTTGAGTATGATGTAGAAAATGTTCTAGTTTCATTCTTTTACATGTAGTTGACCAGTTTTCCCAGCGCCACTTGTTGAAGACACTGTATTTTCTCCATTGTATACTTTTTACTTTTTTGTCAAAGATAAGGTTTCCATAGGTGTGTGAATTTCTCTCGAAATTTTCTATTTTGTTCCATTGATCTATATTTCTGTATTTGTGCCAATACCATTCTGTCTTGGTGACTGTAGATTTGTAGCATAGTCTGAAGTCAGATCCCAGATCATCTGCAGAGAAGAAAGGTAATGCCTAATGTTTGCTTTTGTCAGCATCAGTAAGGCTGTTAGGTAGAGAACACCGATTACTCTCGCAAAGCCTAGTTTTTGGAGTTAACTAAATCTAATAGATTTTAAAGTTTGGCTTAGGACATTGAAATTTTACAATGTTGGATTAGAAAAATTCTACATTTCTTCTCCCATCTTTTGCTATTATTATTATATTTCTATGTGAAATAGCAAAACTCCAGAACCAAGACTGTCTGGGATCTAGGAATAGAATTTCATATTAGATGCTCCTACTCCATTTTTTTAAATACTCCTTCAAAACAAGAGGGATAACTTTCCTCATTAAATTAATTGGAATTCAGAACTTAATTAAGCTAAATTTTTCTGAAATTGGTGTATTCTGCTCCAGTACATTAACAAAGTTAATGAGTAATCAAAGTTATTGAGTTGAGACACTTGAGATGTTACTTATAACATCTTATAACAATTCTTTAAACAGTAATAATTATATACTAGTATTATATAAATATTTTACAGTACTCTGAAATAAATTTGAGTACCATGGGAACTCAAATAGTTCACCTATTTAATTAAAGATTATACAGCTAGATATTTTTTAAGTCTCCTTTTGAATATAATCTAAAAGCAATCTTCCATTAAATGTGTCCTTGTTTTATAAAACATTACAAATTAGTATTTAATGATATTTTATGTGCCTGCAATATCTTCAAACTATTTGCATTTTATTAGCAATCAATGTATGCTTTGTCAACAAAAAACAACCACATGCATCATTTATATTGAAAATAAAGAAGTAATGTACTCATTAACTTTATCTAAGGACTTCCCTTGTGGCTCAGCTGGTAAAGAATCTGCCTGCAATGCGGGAGACCTGGGTTCAGTCCCTCAGTTGGGAAGATCCCCTGGAGAAGGGAAAGGCTACCCACTCCAAAATTCTGGCCTGGAGAATTCCATGCAGTGCATAATCCATGGGGTTGCAAATAGTTGGACATGACTGAACAATTTTCACTTTCATTTAATTGTATCTAAAATTGTATCCAAAAATTCAGATAGTTTATGATATTTTGAATGTAAAATATCTATGGATACTTACATATATTAATATATATAGTAGTAGAATATAATTAAGCATTCTAAAATCTATTACAAATATTCTAAGTTAGTTAACTTTTTTTAGTCATTTATTAGGACTTCCCTGGTGGCTCAGATGGTAAAGAGTCTGCCTGCAGTGCTGGAGACCCAGATTCTATCCCTGGGTTGGGAAGAGCCCTGGAGAAAGGAATGGCTATCCACTTCAATATTCTTGCCTGCAGAATTCCATGGACAGAGGAGCCTGGCTACAGTCCATGGGTCACAGAAAGTTGGACACAGCTGAATGACTAACACACACACACACACAAAGTCATTTTTTAAGATACTGTATATTTTAATTTGGATGATTATTAATAGAATAAATATTAAAGAGCAGAACAAGAAATCTATTTAGAAAGTATTTGTTATTTTTATTTCTGTTTTATTATCTTATGCCTGCTATTTCACTTGGATGGTCTGACTTCATAAATTATTAATGTGTTCGTCTTCATAAAGTAGGGTTATAAACTGAGCCAACATATAAAGATTTAACCCCATTATCGAGATAGATGATTTTACTTGTATAAATTTATTGTCTTTTCCCATCTCTATTTTACTATAGTCTTTCACTCATTTTCTTTTTGTCTCTACTGTCAGCATAAGCTTATTCTGTGGAGTAATCAATAGTACATTTTATGGAGGGGGTGAGGTATGAGGCACAGTGATCTGTAGATCTTTCTCACACAAAGTGACCTTTCAGTGATTAAAGTATTAGTGGTGAGGACTTTGATTAAATCAGAATCCAAACACCCTTGTGATTCAGAATGTATCTGGTTTTTGATTTTTTGAGAAGTCAGTAATTGTTGGATAACATTAATAAGGGTCAGTATCTTCAGAAATGTTCTAGTCAAAATTCCCACAACATGTAAGGGTTTCAGAACCCTGATTAAAGATTAGGGATTGAGAAAAAATGTTTCTTACTTAGAAGATTACTTTGTATGTAGGCACCATTGTAGATTTTACAAGAAATATTCAAAGTTAGAGAAAAAAAATGTGCATATAAAGTGAATTTAATAACACCTGGGTATCTTCTACTATCATATATTAGATAGATAAATACTTTATACATCATCTAAATATATTAAATGAAATCCTACAATCTTGTAGGCAAAAGTAAAGGTTAACATGCACACAATCTTATTTTACCTATATATACTTGTGCACAAAAATAGACATATACATAAATTTATATATGTATAGATATAAATTTACTAATTGATTTTAACTGATATTACAGTATGAGTCATCAAGTTGATATGTTAGTGAACACGTAAAATATATTTTGGGGCTTCCGCAGTGGCTTAGATGGTAAGAAAACTGCTTGCAATGGAAGAGACCCAGGTTCGATCCCTGGGTTGGGAAGATTCCCTAGAGAAGGGAATGGCAATCTGCTCCAGTATTCTTGCTTAGAGAATTCCATGGACAGTCTGGTGGGCTACACACCATAGGGTCAAAAAGAGTCAGATAGGAATGAGCGATTAGCACTTTAATTTTCAAAATATATATCATGCTCATATTTAAAATATAAAAAAAAATACATTGTTATTACACTAAGCTTTAAAAATACTACTAATGTATACTTTAACATTTATTGTCTTTTTAAAATTCTGACACTAATACTCATTCTTATTTGTATGATAATATACAATTAAAGAGGCTGAGGGCCAGATTGTTGACTTCCAACAGTGGTACTGGAGAAGACTCTTGAGACTCTCTTGGACAGCAAGGAGGTCAAACCAGTCAGTCCTAATGGAAATCAACCTTGAATTTTCATGGGAAGAACTGATGTTGAAATTGAAGCTCCAATACTTTGGCCACCTGATGCAAAAAGCAACTCATTGGAAAAGACCCTGATTCTGGGAAAGATTGAAGGCAGGAGTAGAAGGGGACAACAGAGGACGAGATGGTTGGATGGCATCACGGACTCAATGGACATGAGTTTTTGCAAACTCCAGAAAATACTGAAGGCTAAGGAAGTCAGCTTGCTGCATTCCATGGGATCACAAAGAGTTGGAAATGACTGAGTGAGAGAGCAACAATAGCAACAATATGTCTGTGCTTGTGTGTTTTTAGTGTTTACTATTTTATTTTTGTTATATATATGTCAAGGTTTTATATTGTCACCCTGCTTATTTAAATTATATGCAGAGTACATCATGAGGAACGCTGGGCTGGAAGAAGCACAAGCTGGAATCAGGACTGCTGGGACAAATATCAATAACCTCAGATATGCAGATGACACCACCCTTATGGCAGAAAGTGAAGAGAAACTCAAAAGCCTCTTGATGAAAGTGAAAGAAGAGAGTGAAAAAGTTAGCTTGAAGCTAACATCCAGAAAACTTTATTCATGGCATCTGGTCCCATCACTTCATGGGAAATAGATGGAAAAACAGTGGAAACAGTCTCAGACTTTATTTTTTGAAGCTCCAATCTCACTCAATCAGTGGATGCTGATTGCAGCCATGAAATTAAAAGATGTTTACTCCTTGGAAAGAAAGTTATGACCAACCTACATAGCATATTAAAAAGCAGAGACATTACTTTGTCAACCAAGGCCCATCTAGTCAAGGCTATGGTTTTTTCCGTGGTCATGTATGTATGTGAGAGTTGGACTGTGAAGAAAGCTGATCACCAAAGAATTGATGCTTTTGAACTGTGGTGCTGGAGAAGATGCTTGAGAGTCCCTTGGACTGCAAGGAGATCCAACCAGTCCATCCTAAAGGAGATCCGTCCTGGGTGTTCATTGGAAGGACTGATGCTAAAGCTGAAACTGCAATACTTTGACCACCTCATGGGACGAGTTGACTCACTGGAAAAGACTCTGATGCTGGGAGGGATTGAGGGCAGGAGGAGAAGGGGACGACAGAGAATGAGATGGCTGGATGGCATCACCGACTCTGTAGACATGAGTTTGAGTGAACTCCGGGAGTTGGTGATGGACAGGGAGGCCTGGCGTGCTGTGATTCATGGGGTCGCAATGAGTCGGACATGACTGAGCGACTGAACTGAACTGAAACTTATCTAAGTATCAAAATTTGTCATCAAATTGTCTTGCTGTGAAATAAAAATACATTTGTATGCCCTGTTCATATTTTCAAGCCCAGAAATTCATGGGAAGGAGGAATTGCTGGTTTCTGATTTTATCACTCTCCACACACACACACACACACACACACACACACACACACACACAAACCTGTTAACTTCTCAAACATACACCAATTGTACAGTGTTAAAATGAAGATCTGTTTGCTAGGAATGTACCAAATGGAAGTATGGAAAGTTTCTCAAAAAATATTTTGTTGCTTTTAGTTAAAAATATATAGCCAATTGTATAGCATGCTTGCTAAGAATTCTATCTTATGGCAGTGGTTGAAGCTGCTAAGATTCAGTGGAGGCAAGGTAAGTGCAGTGACCAGTAAGTGCCTATACAGGCCACTTGTCTCACATTCCTACTTTACAATTAGCTGGATAATTTCCCCAATTTAGGTCCTTTGGGGAGAGAACATGATAGTTGGGGTAGAGGTCTTAAAAGATTTAATGAAACTAGATTTATCAGGGTTAGCCAAACTGTGAAGTTAAGAGCACAGTCTCTATACTAGGAAAATCTGCCCGAGTATTCTGACTCAAATTGCAAAGAGTTAGGCTCCAATGGCAAAGTTCAAGAGGCAGGTTCATTTAAGGCCAATCTCTCTTCTGAAATCAAATGTAAGCACAAGCATGTCCCAAGCCAACTTCTGTTTCGATAATTCACTATAAAGATTCACAGAACTCCTTGACAGAGTTTATTACAGGGACAGGATACAAAATATATCCAGCTAAAGGAAGAAATACATAGGACCAAGTCTAGGAGAGTTCCAGCTTCCTTTGTCTTCAAGGAGATTGCTCTCAACAATTATGTGTGGAAATATATGTGGATTATTACCAACTTTGGAAGCTCACTAAAGCTTTACAGATTTTGTTGGGGGTTTATTACATAGGCATG